>NW_027358831.1:487375-556522 GCF_012295235.1 Primulina huaijiensis | reverse complement strand
GTCGAACTTGTTGATTCCCGGTCCCGATCCATCATCTCCGGCCATCACTTCTCTAGCCTTAGCAAAAAATCTAAAAAATCTTTTCTGATGTGGAAGATCAGACAAAGCTGCAACCACAGAGCATACTCAGAATTCTTAAGAATTTTCACAAAAAGGCTCTGATACCAGTTGTTGGGGAATTACACCGAAGCGATGCCGACCAAGATGATAATAGTACCCCAAAACTTGCGGAATAAAATAACCAACAAGAACACAAAGATTTATGTGATTCACCCAATATAGGCTACGTCCACGGAGCACTGCAACTTTGCTAACTTGAAGAAATATTACAACAAGTGTATACACCAATACACTCAATATTTCTCACACTCTCAACTCGAGTATACCGAGAAAATAATTTCTCTAACTCACACAAGAGAATTCCCGCACTCAAGAAAAAAATACACTCTTTTTTTCTATGTACTATCTATTTATCAAAGCTAAAAAGCTTTTGATTTTGGGATACAATAACTGAAGGAATCGAGTTCTATTTATAACTAAGTTCTTCCTGCAGTTTTTGTAAACCTTCCGATGTGAGATGAAATATTCTGAATATTTTATTTGCGTGAGTCCCTCCACTTGCCTAACACAATGCAACGTTAAAGACCGAAGAAAAAAAAAAGAAAAAAGTGGCCAAGATAATTTTTATTTCAAGAATCCTAAATGGTGAGAAAAAATAAGATCATANTATTTGAAAATTTTAACAAAGGATCATTTGTGTTGTTCTGAGTCAAGAATTGAAAGGTTGAATCTTTTTACTTTTTGAAGTACGTACGAATTGAATGAGTGTTTAATTTATCAAAGGAGTAGTGGAAACCGATTCAACTCTCTATAATATGAGTGCATAAATATTCTTTGAACCCACTCCAGTTTTTGCCATATTCACTGCTACATCAAAAGTTAAAATAATTTTTTGTGACCTCGATCACTCCATCCCTTCCCACTTTCAATTTGAAAATAAACCAGGTTCTTAGTTTTGAACCCGATTCAATTTTCAAACCATGAACCCACTAATCCAATTGGTAGTGGATTTATTTTTTAACCCCAAAAGAATAAACCTCATCCCTGAGATATACCTATCTGATGAGTGCATGTTACCCGGTGATAATTAAACCATATAGTACTTCAACAATATTTTATTCAAAGAATCCAAGAAATTATAAGTTTACATATTATATTTTATTATTATCTATCCCAAAAACACTAAAACTATTTCTTATACAAAATATAAAATTACAAATTTTATTTAATAAAACTACAAATTTACCAGCAATGAAAGGAAATTTATTCCTTGATATATTTTCCTTTTAAATTTATTCCATGTTATATTTTCCTTGTTTAAAATCTTTAATGTTTTGCCTTTCTAGACATGAGAATAATCTCGATTTAATGATATGATCTAGTGTAGATTTAATTTCTATGATAATATCTTTAAGATATGATATCTTTCCTAATGATATTTTGATATGATAATATCCTTAAGATATGATATTATTTTCCTAATGAAATTGCTCTCTTAATCTTTAAAAAAGGACTCAGAAGAAAAAAAAAGACAGAGAGCATAAAAAAGGTTTTTTGGAGAGACAAGGGTGTGCGAAGAGTTTTCGAGATCGGAGCAATCTCGTGCTGTTGTTTCAAGTGTTGCTGTGGAGTGCTGACAACATCTGAAGTCAACACCTAATCACTGTTTTGATTAGAGTGTTGAGTTTTGAAGTTTTTTTCTTCTCAGTTGATGCATCCTGTGTATAATTGGTCTTACGGTTTGTTAGAGTTTTAGGATGCAATTTGTTACTCGCCTTATTAAGGGAATTGTATTATTCTTTCACTAGTATTGGTTTTGTAAACTTACAAGTTTTTCTAGTGAATGTGAGACCACACAAGTATTTTATACTTGTGCATAATTTATATCTTGTCCCTCATATTGGTATTATTTAAGTTATGTGTTAAAATATAATTTCTGCTGCATGTTGTCGTGAGTGTTACAACACCTACGCACAACACCTACATTCTGATACACGTAACACTCACCTTCATCACATTTACACTGTGGGAACGGGACATTCAAGCAACTTTTTATATTTAACCATTAATATTGGACCCGATCGAGAAAGTGCCTGTTCAGTGCTGTTCCTTTAACATTTATGCGTTCACTAATTAGGCCTTACAAGATGGGATAGTTGTGCACTAGCGTCTAGCTACTTCCGAAGTTCTTTTTTCTTTTTTTTTTTAATTTTTTTTTGGGGAAAAAAAAGGGGGGAACAAAATAGACAGGTGAAGGATATTTATACAAATAAAAAAGGGCGTCACGTTTTTTTATTTCAAGCTATTTTCTGTTTCATTATTTTAAATATTTTTTTCCCTAATTTTACCAAATTCCACCACTTTCAGGCTTAATTCATGTCACATCGTTATTTCTCACTATAGTAAATGATGTATTACTTTAGTTTTCGGAGATCTATATGTATTAAACTTCATTATCTTGCGTTCGAATTTGTTCAAAACAAGGGTAATTTTCTTAAGACCAAAAGAAAGTACTGGACAAGTTGCAGGTCACCTGCAAGATAGACACCCATCTAAAGTTAAAGGAGTGGTGACATATATCCTGAAATCTTCTCTATAAATATTATAGGCGGGCTGGCGAGCTATCTCTCACACAAATTTTTTAACTTCCAACAACATTAAAATGGAGAACTCAAACAAATTTTTAATTATTAAAAAGAATCCATATATTGTAGTGATTTTCATTCAATTTGCATATGCAGGCATGGCCTTGTTGTCTAAAGCAGCAATTGCACAAGGAATGAATCCTTTTGTCTTTGTTGCATATCGCCAAGCAATTGCCACTGTTGCTTTGGCTCCTTTTGCTTACTTCCTAGAGAGGTATGATAATTTTTCTCAAATTTGACATCTTTTTATATATACGTACCCTTTAATTATCTTTAAATTTTAGTTTGTAAAACATTTATTTTCTTTCCTTTTTTAGTAAATTATTTGGGTTCTTGAAATCTTGCTTGTTAATTGTGGTTTCCAGGAAGGAAGCTGATCCACTGCCTTATCCTGTAATTGGGAAAATTTTCTTGATTTCATTGATTGGGTATGCCTTGGATTCACTAGTTTTATCAAGCATTTAAAGATTATAATTGATAATATATCCGTGTAACTGTCGGGTGGAAGGATGACGTAACTTATGTGAAATGTTATATTTCCCGAGTGGATTATCCAAAATTATATAAAAGTTTACTCTCTTACTCTACCAGATGAGCATGCATGCATATAAAGCTGTTGCTAATGAATTGAATAAAATTTTGAATCTTGAAAATTACTAATTTTTACAGGTCTACTTTAAGCTTGAATCTATTCTCCTACGCAATAAACTACGTCTCAGCAACTTTCGCCTCCGCCAGCATCAACACCATTCCTGCTCTCACCTTCGTCGTGTCTATTTTATTCCGGTACGTCACGGATTCTCTTAACTTGCAAACTTTCATGAATATTTCGACTTATTCCCAAGAAAATTAAACAACGTTATTTCAGAGTTGAAAGCCTTTCGGTCACACGATTTCACGGGATCGCTAAGGTTGTAGGAACTGTAATCAGCGTCTCCGGGGCGATTGTGTTTGCTTTGGTGAAAGGGCCGAAGATAAATTTCATGAAGTGGTCGTCCAAGGATACCCATGATCCTGCTTCGCATTTGATGAGTGCCAAAGACAAGTTGGTACAAGGATGTCTGCTCATGATCTTGGCGAACGCTGCTTGGGCTTGGTGGCTTGTCATGCAGGTTTAATTTAATTGATGGAGACGTACATTACATGACATGTTTTCTTGACATTGCGAATGTCTTTTATATGCCCAATGCTGTCATATCCTCGCAGTTTGAAATTGCTATTTAAATGTTGTGTTTCAGGCCCCTCTTGTGAAGCGATATCCAGCGAAATTTCGGCTTGCGCTGCTGCAGAGTTTATTTAGCTGCATTCAGTCATTTGTGTGGGCGATGGCAATAGAGAGGAACCTGTCGTCCTGGAAGCTTCAATGGGATTTGAATCTTTTCTCTGTTGCATATTGTGTATGTCTTCTGACTTCTCCCTTGTTTATCTTTTCTCGTGTAATATAGAAATTTTTTGAAACACGTATATATTTTCAGGGTATAGTGGTGACAGGATTGGTGTATTGGTTGCAACTAAGTGCTGTGGAGAGCAAAGGTCCGCTATTTACGGCCTCTTTCACGCCACTAACACTATTTATTACTGCCTTCATCTCAGCACTTGTGTGGAAGGAGATACTTCATTTGGGAAGGTAACTGTCAGTCACATCCATCAAAATTTGTGTGTTTGTTATGCTATCCATAATCCATATATGCGATGTGACGGGGTTTGTTGTTGGAAATTGTACAGTATTTGTGGTGGAATACTACTGGTTGGTGGTCTGTACTGCGTGCTGTGGGGGAAGAACAAAGAGGTGGAAGTGCAGGCAAATACAGACAAGGCAGATACCAAAGCGGAAACCATTGTATAAACAAATAATGCATCGATCACAGTTTATATTTTGTATTAATATTGTTAGAATAAGTTCAAATCTATGTTAATGCATTGTAAATTAATATAAATGAATGGGTTTTACTTTTATTATATTATTATAGCCCACAATTTAAATATGCGTGAATACAAAATTTTTATTTAAAAATTAAACAAGAACAAGAACATTGTTTTGCTTAAAATCATATGATGTTGACTTACCCCCGAGAATATACGAATCTTCCAATTAGCTCCTTTTGGTGAAAATTAGAAAACAACTTAATTTTTTTAAAAAAAAATTTATTTTTATGCATAAACTTTTGACATATTGTTTAAATTATGTAATTCTACGGACAGAAATGGCGTCAAACTTACATGTGCTTTTCAAAATTATAGACTTGTAAAATTCATGTATAACAAGAAGATAGTAATTATAAAATCCTTAACACTTGGTATGAACTTAATCGGAGAAGAGAAATCAGGGGGCCTTAGAGCCTTTCATCTAAAGATCCTTGTCTTTAAGCAGACAAAAGAATTTGGGCCACACCAAATTAGACTACTTCGTTGTCATGTGAGAAATTAAATAATAAATCGAGCAGACCACAATTACAGCAACATGGCGTCGATGAAATCCGGTAACACACCTGAAAACCATAGAAGATGTGATGGTGAAGCAGTGAAATTTATCCCAAATGATAATATTCAAGAATCCATGGAAAGCATTGAATCTGGCTACTGCTCACCGCCTCTATGGAGGAACCGCCACCACAATCACACTTGTATATCGCCAAACTCAAGATTACAAGCCATCGTCAGAAGCCAGTTTGAGCTTATGGAACTGGTGAAAAGCATGCCTGAATCCTCGTACGAGCTTTCTTTGACGGACCTCGTCGAGGATCCCAAATCAGAAACGCGAGTTCCACAGCTGCGGGGACTGGATAACGATCGAGGTTTGCGGAGGAGGAGTCGGGAAAGCAAGAAAAGCGACAGGATTACGAGAAGTGAGAGCTTTGAAAACAGAGGGCTGCTTCTGAAACTGGTGTTCCCGGTTGGTTTGCCGTCCAAGAGAACGAAGAGTATGGACAAAAATGTCGGAGGAAGAGTGGAATCGTTGAAGTTTTGCGGGGAAAGGGATTGGTGGAAGAAAAGGTTTACGGGTTCCACCGATAGTGATAGTAGTAGAACAAGTGGTGGCAGCAGTGGCCGCAGCCTGATTAGTATTAGGTATCTTTACTTTTCGAAAATATAATCCAGGATTTAAAATGCTTATGAATTCATACAAAGGGTATATTAATTTATACAAGTAATCTAAGAAAACAAATTTTTGACTCAATTAAATGTGTTCCTGTGCGTGTGTGTGTGTCTATATATATATATATGTGTGTGCACCAAGAAAAAGCGAGATTCTTGGAGCAACAATTTGATGAATTGGTTTCTAAACTTGGAATATACACAGGAAAAGAAATGGAGTCCTAGGGAATTGTTGCTGGCCATTTTTCCAGTCTTGCAGAAGAGAATCAGCGGACTAGTGAAGGAGGATCGATCCATCATCCAATCCCTTTTGTCTCTGGTTATAGCTTTTGCCATCTACACATAATTTGGAAATCAAATAGCTACTTTTTCCCTTCTTTTCAAGAGTTGTACTTTCAAAGCCACTAAACTTTTGTAATTTTAGGGCCTACGTTTTCGTTTCTAATCAACTTGGAATCTTTGTTGGGGAAGGGTAGATATCCTACTTTTATCTGATAGATATTATATAATCTCCTCTATTGTCAGATATGTAAAAACAACTAGTGCGACGGCCAGCACGACTGACCTAGCTCATTTTAACATCTCATGACCACTGATGGATGCTCAAACCGTAATCCACCAAAGTTTGAAATAATATTGCCAACACATTGAACCTTCATTTCGCCAACCAAACACAGCCTTAACAAGATTAATAGCTATTTAGCCACATTTCACTTTGATATTAATTAATTTGGGCAGTAACAGTACTTTAGTCCCCTCTTCTAATTTTTTTTTAAAAAAATAACTTTTATACATAAAAGAAAATAATAATTAATTTAATCGAAACTCAAACCTAATATTTTTATCCACTGAAACAAAACGAAAACAAAAAAGAAAAATCCGATTCTTCTTTGTATAGAAAAGTTGGTAGACCCCTAGAATGAGACTCTTTATCATAAATAAATCATCCTAACTTGCAAAAACTAATAACCATTCAATCAGCTCTTGGGCCCAAGTGATGGGGTTTGCGATAGAGATAATTTCTGTGAATACGAGTGATCTAAATTGATAGCAAAATACATGACGTCCTCCTGTAATAAATTTCCAGATTCGCAGACAGATCTTCATTCATATTGCACAAACCATTTCATTAATTTGATGCTGCTGGAAAATAATAGATTTAATTTTTGCAGCATTTGGTTTATACTTTTTATTCATCAACTATACCTAACAAAGATATATGTTGTTAATTAGTATATATCATGAAGGGTTAATATGGTGTTTAATTTGTTATTTTATCGTTTTTATCTGTCTTCTACAATCCGAAGTGATTTTCAAGAATCTTTTTTGTGTATGGAACTTGGGAAAAAAAAATCGAAATTAAATGAAGGAAGATGGAAGATATACAGTGTCAAAATCATACAAACATATGTATATATATAAATTTACAGTACAAATTACAACAATTTGATTCAATAAAAATGGGAGAGTGTGACACTTATTGATTTTTTTATATATTAGACTTAATCATTTTTATAGAACAAAAGCAAGTCGAAATTAATAATTGATCCGTCTGGGCTAACTTTTTTTGAGTCTGATCTTCTGCATGGGATCAAGGACACAAGTCATTATGGAATCGATATTATAAGAAGTCACCAGTTGAAAGCTATACATTGAAAGACAACCATTAGGAGTTGAAGGTAATCTGATAAAATCAACACTTCATAAAGATTATATTATTGCTAACTCAAGGATAGGGCTGCTGGCATTCATTATCTTCAGTTGTTTCTTTGTTGTCTAAAGCAGTACACAAAAAGTTCCAAGTTTCAAATTATGGGACTCTTCAAACACATTTAACCTTTTGTACAGTGGGTTGTCTCCCCTACTCAGTGTCCAAGAGTATTATTATATATCTCACAAGCCTATCCTCCCTTGTGTTTGCATGATTGAATATGGCTACTATTTCTCATTTTTCATTTGAAAATTTGTAGGTTTTAGCGGCAAAGCGAACATCAGAAAATTAGTGCCTAAATTGTTATGTAGTACAGTAGTAACAAACAATATAATATATTATTGGCTTATGACACATTACTAATAGTTTTTTTTATTAAATGATAGATATATGTTCCAAAAAAGATAAAATTTCGACATATGTGGGGTCTAGAGTAATGAGATCCTTGATCCCAAGTAAAAGTAAGATAAATTATGGGAACACAAAGTATTCCTGGTTGGAAATCATAGCAAAAGCACGAGCACAAACTTCTAAGATCTGAAAGCTATTATACTATCAAATTGTCTGCCGAATGTTTTGCTTTTCCTGGAACAAACTAGTTGGCAATACTTGTATTTCATTCGGTACTGTTAATATAGGCTATAAATTTTAATTCTCAATTGTATTTGGTCCTAAGATCTCTCAGCATGTCTGCCTAGACAAGAAGGCTAAAGGAGTTTAAAAGTGGGGAGGTGCTTAGTTTTTCTCTACCTTCTTGAGGCCTTCATCATGTCAAGTTCTTGGATGGGAAAGTGCTTGATCTTGAGTCTTCTTTCTCTAATTTTCATTTCGGAAGCAGCAAGATCATTGCCAAAGGCATACAATTGGGAGCAAATGTTGCCAAAGAAGCTGCCCACTCCACCTTCATCTCCCTCCAAAGGCACGAACTCTTTCACATCTTCAGAAACAACGTCTGAGATTGATTCAAAGCTCAATCCATCCGATACGAAAGTGTAGCGATACGCGGGATGTGTAGCATATCGTCTAGAACTTTATATGCGAGAACATGTATCCGACGAGAGATCAACTGGAGGAGAAAGGATTATAAGAAATTTGTGGACTGATAAAGAAGGTTGATCATATAGGCTCTCCCGCTTAAAAGACTCGTCTTTTGGGTTTTGATTCTTCTTTCAAGCTTATGGTTCAACACCGATATTCATATTGATAGCCGATAACCATATCTAACGGTGAAAAGATTCCGGGTCAGGGCGATATTTGTTGTGCTCAGAAGGTTAAAAAGGAGTGCATATTTGGCTGAAGACGCAGTTATTTGTAATGTTTGTACAGATTTAGGCATTGATTAATTGCAAGATACAATACAATTTGTATATGTCAAGACTAAATTTAATGGTCTATGATAGAGCTTTTTTTAAAACGCCTGACTACTTATGCAGCTGAGTTTAAGTGGTGTCGCTTGAACTGGTTGGCTGAATAGCTTGAGTTCTATTTGAAGTCGATCGAAACTGAGCTAGAGCGACACCAGATGAAGCAGCTTTGATTTCTTGAACCCATCGTTTAAAAAATTAGGATTTTTGTTGCATTTATTCAAATATGTGGGGGAGAACTTTTTAATGTAGTCCATTGTCATACCCGTTCGGATTGAATTTTGGTACAAGTGATACCATCCAATTTCCACTGATTCTTGTTCTGATTCTGATTCATAAATCAACCCAACCCAATTCGATAACAAGTGGGATTGGTTCAAACCATCAAACCAGTCGGTCTACCATCTGGAATTGCGCTATACTTCAATATACATTGGGTAAACCTTAAATTAACGTAACAAACTACAAATTACATCATCAATATAAGTCTTGTGTGACAAGCTCACATGATAAAATGTTAACAGAAAGAATCGAATTCCTGATCATTGATCAAACGCTCACATATTCACCCACTCGCATGCCTTGAGGGTGCTCATTGAGTCTTATTGATCATATACTTGTGTCCCTCCATTACTTGGATACACAATAAAAAAAAAATTGTGTAAAAACTTTAAAGATTTTAAAGAATTTAAAAACTTTAAAAAACTTCTTCTTCTTTTTTTAGAATGATAGAAAAAAGTTTTTCAGATAAAACTATATGTTTACATTAAACAAATTTATTTATAAAATTTATTTTTATAAAATAATAATATATACGTATATCGCTATCTAGTACTATAGACTCATTGCAAACCAACAAAATACTCTTTTCAAACATAACCCACAACCACCATCCAACCCCACCACCACAAAAACACAGCAAAATACGATCCCGCCACCCTCAAATATAAACACAAGAAGTCCATAAAATTCCCAAACCTGGTAACAAAATCTAATTGCTAACTCTTTCCTTTTCATCTTTTAAATCATGTCTGCTATTCTCAGTGCAGATGATCTGCACAGAATTTTCAAGAACCTGGACACAAACAACAATGGTCTGGTCGGCGTTCATCAGCTGCATCATCTTCTGCAGAACACAGGAGCACGAACAACCTTAGACGAGATCAAACAGATCGTGGGACATACAAGTCTCGATTACATAAGAGTTCTTCTTCTTCTACGAGGAGACGGTCAAAGCCAAAATCCAAGAAAACACCAATGGTTCAGTTGATCAAGCTAGCGATGATCTTTGGAAGGCTTTCGAAGTTTTTGATTTGAACGGCGATGGATACATAACCTGCGAAGAGCTGCAGACCGTGTTGTCGAGATGGGGATTGTGGGACAAGAGCAATGGACAAGATTGCAAGGACATGATTAGCGTGTTCGACGAAAACTCGGACGAGGTGCTGGATTTTGAGGAGTTCAAGGTCATGATGTCCATTCCATGCAAGCCTCATAACTCAGAGGATGATGATTGAGCAGTTACGATCACCCATTATTTTTCGGATTTGAGCTCATTCAAAAATGACCCAATTATTGTAAGTAATTTTTTATAATTACAATTCAGGACGTGATCATAATATTGTTAGACAAATGGAGATCGGCCTACGTTATGACTATTTTCTGTTATATTTTATAAATAATAATTTAATTTAGTCGATGGTTTTTAAAACATTTGCAAACAACTTCTTGGTTTTTCTCTTCTTCTGTTTTTCTTTCATGTTCCGCCAAATAAGGTAACTCATAGAACCGCGGCTGTAATAGAATCAAGACTTGTATCCAAGCTTGGTTACAAAATACACGTGGTACCCGATTCAACTAGGCTCATTTCTTAGGGAGACTTGTCCCTCCCCAATCCTAGCCACCAAAGATACCCTCAAGGACGAAAAAACTTATTACCCGGAGTACATGCAAAATATTTAAGGATGCATCAACCATTTTCATGAGATATAATCACGAATACAAGCACTTTCACGGATCAATCCAATCTAACTCAGAGCTGCCATGCGATCACATCTTCCCCTAAGCACGAATACAAGCACTTTATGATACTAGGATTTTGGGGTTGGATTTTCAGTAGCGGCAGTATTTACCTGTTTGGAGAGATAGGCTTCATAGATTTCTACCACCACACGTGGATCCTTCTCCACAAGCTCCATGTACTCTACTTGCTTAGTGAGCTTGTCCATGTTGTCCACGATCAATGACAAGGCTGCATCAAGCAAACTCTTTGCACAAAGCTGGTGAGCAAAAGCATAATATGCTAATGAGTTCTCCCAATTCAATTTCGACATCAAATACTTTTCGCAGTAGGTTTTAAGGTGCTTCACTTCATATTTTTCTGCCAGTACTAGGAGTTCACAGGCCATATGCTCATCAAGGTTTGCATCAGCTGTATACAAATAGCTAACAAATGCACGGAGGGCATCGTACGATACATCACTGATCTTGATGGTTCCACTGAGGCTTTCCTCCATTTTGTTTTCAAGCATGGCTCTGAAAACTGGAGAACGGCTTATCTGCTAGGCAGTAAAGAGATTTTAAACATTAACGATATATATAGACACTAATACCTATAATATAAGAATTAAGAGTTCTTTTGAATGAAGCAGCGCGCCGAATAAACAAAACCAAGTATATATGAACCATGCCTTATATGATGAAGGTGGAAGTAACTTAAGGACCAAAATCTACTTTTTTTTTTTTTTAGAGTAAGTACCATGTGAGACGATTTCACGAATTTACGTTCTTCAGACGGGTGGACTAGATTCTTATTTTGAGTATAAAGTAATACTTTTTGCATAAAAAATAATATTTTTCACGAGTCGAATAAGATATTTATATCACAAAATTGACCCGTGAAACAGTCTCATTAGAGTTTTTGTTTAGTTTTTAATATTGTTAGGTTTTTTTTTTTTTTAGGGACTCTTGTTAGCTATTTGAACCAACTAATAAATAGGAATTATTTGAAACCAACTAACAATTATCCAATGACCTACGCTTATTTTAATATCATGAACATATGTCTCAAATATCAACGAATTCTTAAAGGTGTTTTCTCACATGTTCATTAGAGGAAATAAAACTAGAGAAATCCCCTGCCATCTTTCTTCACTCACATCGCACTCTCAAAAGCACGAGTAATAAAAAAACACACGAGAAATTTTTGTTTTTGCCAATTGAATCGTACATGCAAATGCA
Source organism: Primulina huaijiensis (assembly GCF_012295235.1). Classification (NCBI taxonomy): domain Eukaryota; kingdom Viridiplantae; phylum Streptophyta; class Magnoliopsida; order Lamiales; family Gesneriaceae; genus Primulina; species Primulina huaijiensis. The sequence continues at coordinate 544,406 of NW_027358831.1, read as the reverse complement.
TCCTTTAAAAGTTTATACCTGTCAGCCAACAACATCGGCTTCGTATATAGAACATGTACATCTTTAATACATAAAAACATAAGAGGACTACTTCAGTTCAACGTTTTTGCCCAGAAAAATCAAATGCAAGGTGGATCAGACAGAAATTAAATGCTACTTTACACAAAAAGTTCAATCTTTCGGATTTAAACTACAGTAAATGACCTCCACATTTTTAAGCTTAATAAAAGAAACAGCTTTTGATGAGCTAATAGAAAGTTTGAAGCAATCAAGTGTTGAATACATAGGAAAAAGTCCATGGGAACCAAAACTGAAATCCTAGCAAATTCCAACGCACAAAACGGACTGATGAAACACAATACTTCAAACCCGGAAATTAAAAGAAATTGAAAAGGGTACCAGTACTGCCCGATGGGCAGGGATCGGAGGGAAAGTGAGGTGTGGGTCAGCAGAATCTGAGGCGACCAAAACGACGTCGGAAAAGGAAGGCGCGTTTGGCCTTGTGGTGGCGTAGTTAGGCCCCGCCACAACAGTGTGGAGGCGGAGGAAGTTGACCTTAGTCTTAAGGTCTTCGATCTCTCGCTTGAGCTCTTCCTCCGTCTCTCCTGCCTCCTCGTAGCACTCGCGGCACGTTCCGACATCTCGACCGCTGTACTCCTCCTTGCAGGATAAGCACTTCATCATCCTCCGCCAAGATCCTATTTCAATAAGGAGAATATTTTCATTTTCAGGAAGGCTAAAATATATTATTCTTTTTCTTTTACCAATAATAGTACCGATTTTATTTTTTATTATTGTTAGATTTTTTTTATTAAGATTTTAGTTTATTTTATTCTGTTTATCGAATTTTTAGATTTTAAATTAAATTAAATTTGTTATTTTTTAAACACCGAAAATGAATTCTGACAATTTATCAGCTTATTTCAAACAGATTTACTTACAAATATTGATAATGTTTTTATCGATAAAATTAATAAATACAGCTGATAAAAAAATTTATTAAAGGATTTTTGATTCTATGAAAACAAATAAATCATAATATACTGTTAATGAAAGACAAACATTAATTTGCCAACATATTGTCTTGCTGAGCCTCTAATCAATCTCTGTAGCAAACGATGAACAAAAAAGAAAGAAAAGCTTTTTACACGAGGATTTACATACAATGAGACTTTACTGATATTGCATTTTATTCGCTCCACAAAAACTTCCATATCGAATTTGTAGATCATGTTTGCAAAGGGGAGGAGGAGGGCCGCACACTCACAATTTCACAAACAACCTCACATCCAAGCCCAATCGAACACCATAAAAATAAGAACATGCTCTAAACAATCATACAAAAATATACTTTTTCTCGGCGTATATGCAAGAATTTAAGGTTAGTCGAAGCTTGAGGATCGACTCCACCGGCCTCGTAGATAATCTTCTAAAGAAACACTTTGCTCAATGCTGCTACCCGAAACGGAATCTTCCTCCACGCCAAGCAACGCAAGGTTTAGATGAGACCGGAGATTAGATTGAGAAAATGTGTCATCGTCTGATATATCAGACCCTTCTAGTGTTGATCCCTCAGAAGCGTGCACTTCCAGCCTTGCCCACTTAGTTGCGTCTTTATCTCCTTGGAGAAGCTTCAGAATCTGTAATGCCATTATGCGAAGAATACGTAACGTTTCACTATGTCTTTTTATGAAGGAAATTTAAACGAGTAAATATGAGGTCTCTTTCTTGGGTAAAAACTTACATAGTTCATTTGAGGACGAGCACGAGGTGTGCGTCTGATGCAGAGTGAAGCAGCCAGAAACATCCTCTCTGCTTCCTCACTATCATAACGATCATCCAAATTTGAGTCAAGCAAACATGCAAACTTCCCATTATTTAAAAATGGTCTTGCCTGAAATTGAAGATGCAGTTAATTTAAATCGATATAATTAATTCAAAGATAATAGACCATGACAGTCTAAGAGGAGACTTAAATTTTTTTCATTTTTTTTTTGTTTATTTTTTTCATATGAGGAACCTGTAGTGCATAGAGAACACACCCACATAACAAGGCTTTCTTGGCCCTTTGGACAGTTGCTGCTTATAGGCTTTCGTCCAGACAAAAGTTCCAACAGAACTACCCCATACGCATAGACGTCTATCTTTTCGTTAACTTTACCGTACATGAAATATTCAGGAGCCAAGTATCTGCATAAAACACAATGTTTATTTAAAAAGTTGGGACTAGAAAACTACTCGGTTAACGTATTTTCTTTTCTGATATGACTTAAGAGCAGCAAATTTACCGACCCAAAAGTTCCAGCAACATCTGTGCAAGTTATGTGAGATGAAGTTGGAGATGCCCATTTCGCAAGTCCAAAATCCGAAAGCTGAATCATAATCAAACGATGAGCAATGTAAGTGATTAGTTTATACATACTAAACGACGGCTAGATGAACGTTGTAGCAATACCTGAGGCGCAAAATCATCAGACAGAAGTATGTTTGATGACTTGATATCCCCGTGGATAACAGGCTGTGGTTCTCGATTGTGAAGATAATCTAGAGCCTCAGCTACACCTATTGCGACCTTGAATCTCTCCCTCCAACCGAATGCAGAAGGTTCTTTTTCAGCACCTGATTCATTGTTGTTTAATTTTGAATAGCTGAAATATAATGAAAAGAAAAGAAAACACGACACAACACGGTTTTTAAGTAGGTTATTGTAGACCTGCATTCACAACACAACGCCTAGAGCGCTAATACTCTTTTTCCACCTCTCTTAGTTTAGATTAGTTTTATGTGAAAAAAAATTTGTAAAATATGATAGAAAATCTTTTCCAAATATGAAATCATATGAAAAATATATCAGAATCTGTCTTAAACCAAAAAATGTTATTCTAACATATATTTTTTATTTCTAAGAGTTTTGATGTTCATTTCCAACAATGAAACCAAAATTCATGCAGTACTAAAATCATTTAGTTGGTAAAGAACTAAAGATCAGGGGTAATGTCTCACCATAAAGATTTTCTTCAAGGCTTCCTCTGGACAGGAAATCGTAAACCAAGAGAAGATGATGGTCTTTGAAACAGAATCCAAAAAGCGACATAATGTTTTTGTGATGTAAAGCAGTGATGATTTCTATTTCAAGGACAAACTCTTTTAAAGAGTCATCAGACTGCTTTAAAATCTTTATGGCAAGTTCCTTCCCATCAGGAAGACAACCTTTGTACACCTGACTGCTGCCTCCTTTACCTATCATGTTATCTGCAATTGGACAAGTGTAGTCACGTGGTCATGTACAGGAGTACGCTAATCATTTCTTGAGGATTCAAGTGAGAGATTTTATGAAAGACAAAAACCTGGTGAAAAATTGGATGTTGCTGAGACAAGTTCGTGGAATTTGAACAATCTGCAAGTGGCTGAGTATGTCTGATGAATTCGTTCCAGTTCATTCGGTAAAGAGCTCGAGATGCAATTGGGTGATGAAGAAATGGAAATAGTCCCATTCCCAACAGAAACCATTGCACCACTTTCTCCATCTAATTCACAAGATTGATCTTTTTCGCCATCATGTTCGGAATCACTTGTCAAATTCTCAATCGACGAACAGTATCTACTCGGTAGCTGCATTGCCCATTCAACCACAGAGATCTGCCTCACATGGGAACTGTACGGTTGTTTCCTACTGGATAATACGGTTGGTCGAAGAAGCGGCCAACCAGGTTTCAGTTCAGCTGATTCTTTAAACAGTGAAATTAAACTAGGTGCGGCATCGAGCATCTTCAGGGGTTCGGTGATCATCAAATTCTCTTCACTGTCATCAGTAGACGATTCCTTAGCTAAATGAGCACCAGAATCATTGGGTTCCACCGAGTTTAACGAACAAATCGAACAATCCCGTTTAAGCATATCAGTTTGACCACGGGAATCTTCATCCCAAGTTATTAACTTTGTCTCCAACGAATGACCATCAGTAAGCACTCTAGAGTTCTTACAGAACGATCTTTGAAGGGCATTAAATAAACCATTTGGGCCATGATGTTCAGTTTCTGCTCAAGCGAAAAACAACATAAACATGCATGAGTTTTCTGATAGAATTTGAAATGATCCAAGGGTCATCAAACAATTAACATCATATTCTCTCCGGACACGACACGTATTGATTCCCGAACCCCTGCCCTCTCCAACACCCCCACCAAAAATATAAGAATTTCGAATTTAATGCGTAAATTTTCCAAAATTAACCCCTCCTGAATATGCCCCTTTTCATACAATTCATGAAAGAAAACAATACCTTTTACAGTAACACGGCGGCTTGAATTGGATTCTCTCTGGAAGGCAACCTTCCCATTGTTTACAGCTAACACAGAACAATCCTTGGACAATTTTTTGGCACAGTACTTCGCCACAGACGCGGATGAGCGTAATTTATGATTACTTTGAGCAGTTCCTACTATAACTTGTGTTGCAGAGTAAGATTTGGCCTCATCAACAAGAATTTTCCCAACAGATGAACCTCTACAGATCTTTAGTTTGAGATCTACCTGCAGCATTACCAGAAATCCATCTTTTTACACACAAAATAATTATTAAATACACCATAAATAACATATTTAGGTAGAGGGTCGTATCAGATTCCATTATCAAACAAGAACAGGCACTCAAGATTAAAATATTAAGAACTAGATCCACCAAAACTTTTTAGCCAACATTCCATTTTACTTCAGACTGATGGCTATATGATACCGGAAACTGCTGCGGCCGAATCAAGGTCTCCTATGAATTTCTTGTCAGTAAATAAACAGTGATAAATTCAGTAAACAAACGAAAAAAAAAAAAAATTTTGAAGTTTCATTTTCTTTTAAAAAAAAAGCTACGAAGTTCTGGTCCCATTATGTCTGCATTAAACAGTTCTTTTTCGTACTGAATGTACTCATGAAAACCGAACTTCAAGTGAGAACATATTGAAAAATGAAAAGAATTTTACCTGTTTCAAATTGCAGAAGCCTTCATAAACAGCAAGAATTGAGTCAAATGATTTCACCACTGATAGCAGGATGGATGATTTCCCATCACGATCCACAATGTCTACACAATTTCAGTTTCACCAAATTAATTATTACAAAAAATTGAAACTTTAAAGAAACATATAAATAACTATCTTCAAGCAAAAGAGAAAGGAAATTGGTAAAGAAATACGTTGTAAATCTAGAACAGCACACTAGTTTTAACTTCAATCATCAGTAACTTGGATATTTTAACACAATAGTCTCTTGAACTTAAAAGAGAAACGGAAAATGAAACACAAAAGACAAAACATTCACCATTGTTATTGATAACATGAATAGCAATGACACGATCACCAGACCGAGCAACTTTAACAAGAGCCCATGTAAGAAGCTCTCTACTCTGCAAATCCATCTTCACCCCAACCACCACCGTCCGGCAGTCGGAACCCTCTTCTCCTCCCGCAACCACCATCTGAGTCATTCCTAAAAAACAACCCAAAAAAAAAAAAACAACTTTTCAAAATTCGTTTCTCCTGCTACAATCTTTCTACCACCGGCGGGAACTCTGAGCAATCATGCAAGAGCAAAGGGTCACATAAAAAGGGCCACTTCAAGCGGTAGCTTGTGCGTCACTATATCAAGTAGTTTCGGCTTGCTTTTCAAGCTTTTTAGCTATGGCAGCGGTTAGGGGGAAAAAAGGCAGAGTGCTGTGTACCTGTACAACGTACTCTGCCCACCAAAAGTCAGATGGGGAAATGTAGGTGCTGCTGACTGAAGTTATAATGGTAGGCGTAGCCATGCCTTTTCACTCGGAGACATGGGACCCACCTAGCATAGTGGGTGGCAGTGCGTAGGGGGTACTTGCAAGAAACTTCTGTGATATTAGCAACCAAGAATTTAAGCCGCGGACACCTTTAATTAAAAAACAAAGAAAAAAGTAGGAAATTAGATTGGTAACACCCTGCAGCTACCTTCACAGGGGGTGAGGTGAGGTGGCTACGGTGAAAAAACAGCAAAAAGAAAGAAGACGAGTTATGTTTCTTAAATGGTGACGTCCAAAGAGGGATTCGAAAGGAAAATTTTAATGGGGTTTGAAGAGGGAAAAGGGCAAGTAAAAAGATGGACATGACAGAGCTGGGGATTTAATTGCCTAAATCATATAGATCTAAATTGTACTTCATATTATTATATGCAGATTTGATCAATTCATTCTTATAAAAATTCATCTTTCAAATTTTAATTTTCATATGATCTCGAGACTTTTCCGCGTGAATTAATTCACATCAACAAAAATATTGGAAACTAAAAAGACTAATTTATACATACACAAGCGTGTGAAGGCTGTTCCTAGCTAACAAATAGAGATTGATGTGCAAAAATATTCTATTTTTAATGCATGAAATTAGCAAATAATTAATCATATACATAAATTATAGGTATAGTAACTATTGTCATTGCCGCTGAAGAACCCATTGCGCGTCGAGCAAATACGCAACCAACAAACATGGCGGTTCGATCCAATATTGTGGACGACAGACGAATTAAAACGGGAAAAAACAGAAAATAAAAATTCAATCCAAAAAAATTAAACAAAATTTAAAGTTGAGTGTGGATTGTAAAATATAGATGAATGTCCATCATTACTTTAAAGCAAAACTCGTGTCGCATGATCATGCATGTGAGTTGGCATTAATTTTTCTTCAAACTTACGTGAAACCGAAAAATTTCCCGACCCGTATCCGGAGTGTACTCAACAAAAAAAATTACTTATATAACTTCAATATATTTGCTTTATCATGACATTAAAAAAAACATATGTTTATTGGATTTAGCACATGATGCAACTATAAACTCACTCTTAATTAATAAAAAAAAAAGGGGGGCATGGAGGGTTGACCTACACTAATTGTGACCTTTGTTTTTGTCATTTTTACTTTATTTTGGTTCTTATGTTAATACATACATGTGATTCGATGGTCATTTGTATTTATTTTAGTTGGTACTATGTCATTTCAATCAATTACTAAATTATTACCACTTTGTCGAACTAAAAAAATAACATTTGAACATGAGTGACGGCGCCAATTAAATTTTACCAAGTTTTTTTTTGCAGGATCTTGTCCTCACTTCACGTGGAATTTCAGTGATTGAAACTTATATTAGCATATTGAATATTATAAGTAAATGCATATCAAATTTTTTATTTCAATTTTATGTATATGATGAAATGCATATCAAAATTTTGATTTCAATTTTATGTACGATGAAATCATTAATTATTTATTTATAATTGAATATAAACTTGTAATATTATCTTATTAATGATTGAAATTGACACAAATGTAATTTTATTATTTTACTTCAAATTTAATTAATCAAATTAAATATATTATTATTTATTCAATACTAATCACTTCATACTCGAATTATTTAATAATCACAATATTATTTAATCATTAAATCTTATAAATTTCATCATCTCAACTAAACAAACCTTAAACATTAATATTCGAGTTTTTTTTTTTACATTAGTATTATCAACATTAATATTATTCACATATTGATATATGAACTATTGGATGCACGATTGAATGATTGATATATTAATAATACTCAAGGTAGCATGTCATCAAGCACATTGTAGGACCATAATTAATAAACGAATTCATGCATGACTAAACATTAATTTTTATGAAATCAAAAAGAATGATTTCAAGAATTGAACAAATAAAAACGAATTTTTTCGTTCTTACACATGATATGTTTGCACAATTAATATAGATGATAATATCAGATTCTTATACATTGAATCAAACCCTACAACAAAGTTCAACCATTAATGTAAAAGTTCGAAAGCAATTCAATTACGAAATATTATTTTTTCCACGAATATTTTGTGACAATCTTTTAATTTACGAAAAAGGAAAAAAAATAGTTGTTTCCATTTATTTAAAAGTGCCCGGAAGACGACCGACCAAATGTCACCCACGCTTCCCACGTGACCGCGAAATTAGTTGCATACTTTTTTTTTAAAAAAAGTAGTCATTATTAAAATTAGAGTCCACAACCTTACTCTATTAAATAGTATACATCCACGACGGGTTAATCAGATGGATAATGATGATAAATCTCATCATTATTGGTGATACTCCATAAGATCTCGGGTTATAGATAAATCAGTAATAATAGAAAGAACTCGGGTCATCAATGTATAGATATCCCGGATCGTGGAAAGGTGGTAGAATGATTTTGGGTGTTTAGACGGGCAAAGGAAGTGCTTGGGATGTCGTCATCTAGCCGGGTAACTAGAGGCCCGACCTCTCGGGTAAACTCCAAGGTGATGATTCTCTACCCGGTGTGCCTCGATAACAGTACCGCACTCGAGTGTGTAAGCAAATAAGATATTATCTCGATAAACGTTCCCGACAGAATCTTACTGATGTGACGTGATGGAAAAGGTATGGCGGCGTGACACGTAATCAACATCAAAGACTATGAGTGGTAAGTAGACACTGAAAACGAAATAATCCTTGATTTTCCTTCCTATAACTAGCAGGTTCATTGTACGTTAAATAGACTCACTCAGATATATTTACACCAGTAGCATTTATTTTTTCTCCCAAGCTACACTAGTTTTCATCATCTTCACCTGCTGACTTAAGTATCGGAGTTGTCACGTCGGATACCCCTCTGACACTCATTCACGAGTTTATCTTCTTGTTTTCAGGATATCATTGTAACCAGACTCGAGACATACATCCTTGGTTTTATACATATTGATGTGCTCTTTTCCCTCATCAACATTATTATACCAGATTCGATGGATAGCCCGCTCAGCTCGCCCTATTCGCTCGGATCGCATCAATTACAAAAAAAATGTATTTAATTTGATGCATTTAGGTCATGGATGATAAATTTTACTCATGATTCGATAAGATGTTTAACAAAATCATTCTAAAATTTATTATATTTGTCCTTCTATTCGTCTAATATTTAAATTTCGTAAATCATACAATTATGTGAAAATTGCATGTTGTTATGCATACAATAATGCATGATACATATATTTAATTATATATTGAAGGATAGAGAACAAACATTAGTACTCTATTTAATAATCGTGGTCGAAAAATGTAGCCAAATTTAATTTGTGGGACATGCGAAGACTGTCTTGCATGTGAATATTTCTTATTTTTCTAGCAAAGAATGGTGACCATTTGATATTTAAGTTAATGGTGACCATTTGATTTGATGTCTTGTGTCGGTTGAAACCAAGTCTTTTCACGTGTTAAGTAACTCACAACCGCACTCATAAACACGAGGCTAGTGGTCGAATTGGTTCGTTATATTGGTTAATCTGATCAATATTTAAAATGAAAAAATAATATTTTTAATGTAAAATATAATATTTTATAATGAATCGAGTCGTGTTAGAGATCTGTCTCATAAAATTAATCTGTAAGACGATCTCATGTAAGTTTTGTAATGCTTGTAATATAAATTTCATAGATTGAGATGAAATTTATTTATTTATTTCATTTGTATGAAAACGAGTTTCCTGTTCATACCTAGCTTTAGCCATATTCTATAGTACTCTATCTTGAATTAGGAGTGTCAATTCGGGTGGGTTGAGTTGGGTCGAGTTGAACAATAGTACTATTCAAAAATTGCTCAACCCGAACCCGAGCCAACCGAAAAACTCTCAACTCGAACCATATTCTATAGTACTGTAGTTGGGTCCGATCGATTTTAATGGCTAAAAACGACCAATTCAGTTGATCAAAACAAATAGCTATTTGTTTGATTTTGCTAATTCTTGTTCGGTCGGTTCGATTATAAGCGAATCATATCCTAAAAGATATCAGTGAATCCCACTAAAAAATTTAAATTTTTAATATTTTCCTCCATAAACATTTTCACGACATTTATAGTTGAAAATGAAATTATTGATTTAATTTCCTAAAGTTTGTCACATTTCTATTAATTAAAACAATTTAAACTAACGAGAATCTGACCTGAACCCATTTAAAATAATAATAGTAATAATATGACACGACCCATTTCTTAAAAACTGTCAAAATTGCAACTTTGGTCTAAAATATTTGTGGTCTTCTTGTGATTTAATAATGTAGTCAAATATTATTTTTAGTCTATTATTTTTGTGTTTTTTGTATTTTGATTTTTTTTTTCAACGTGACAATCACGTATGAAGAATTTATGCAATCATTTTCGATATAAAAAAAATACCGAAATTGTAAAAATTAAAAAACAAAAACTTAAATTAAAAAAAACCGAAATTGTCAAAAATAAAAAAAAAAAAATAACTTAATTTCGACAACAAAGAAAATTGCAAATTTTCATAAAAAATGGGGTGTTTAATCCAAAAAACCAACAAATCAACCTAGCTAAAATTGACTTTGGAACCCCCATCTATCGTATCCTTTACTCCCCTATCATATATACGTAACTTAGGCTTTAACTTCATCGCACCGAACCCCTGAAACCATTTACGTGGCTCCATTCTTAAAACTTGTCGATGCCAAAGGCAATAATGAAAGTGACATTTGTGGTCGTGCATCACATTTCTATCGTACTTTTATTGCTTGATTTAGCTTGCCCACGAAGGTTCAGCTACCAATTTCCGAACTATTTAAACCATAGCATAATCTATAAATGCCAAAAAAAAATCTTCAAATTTTCTACATAACAATAGTCTAGATAATTTTAGATAATCTAAAATTAATTATATTTTTTTTCACATTTCCTCCTAAAATCAGTTTTTGCAACTTCTAAAATTTTCAATTTTTTTTCTTCGCAACTCCCATTTTCTAACTCTGTCCTATACTATGTATAATCAATGTTGTCGCGTGGTGTGACCCTGTCTTTTAATTAAGCATACATCAGGAAAATGAAATTAAATAAAACGGGGAAAATAACTTGAGATATTTCCGGGGGACAATAAATTAGGAGTTCTTATTGGAGGCCGAGACATTACTTAGGATCTTCACTGTGTGCAAAAAAAATCTGACAGGATATGACGAGAAGCCCACTAATTAATGATCTCTTGAAGTACCAAATAGGTTTTTGTTTGTGTGTGATGTATAATTGTAAAGGGGGCGAGTACTTGTTTGTTTGTCTCGATAAGTTAACGACCAAATACACCAAATTTGTTCTCATACCAAACAATTTTTGTTTAGTATATTTTATCCCTCTAACATAGGTGGCAAACTATTACATTAGTTGAGAAATTTACTCAGTATGTATCAATTGATAACAGTATTAAGTTTTTACGTCATAAAAAATACTAAATTCTATTTATGGTTTATTCGAAATAATGATGTCATATTTGATTGTTTTGATGAATTTTTATTGGATGTAAAATGTTATTTGAGATGGATTTTTTTTATTATAATGAGACGAGTGATTTATGATTAACATGTGATCGAACCAACTTATCTTCTCAAAGTTGAATATCGCTTCATGTATATATTTACCATCTCAATCACTTCTTCCGGATCAAAACTTGTCGATCAATATAATTAGTTTTACAATACGGGCTAAAAATTTTGTTACCGTTTTTGTTTTAAAAAAATAATGATATTTTCTGTCACATCTATGTTTTAAACAAACATTGCCTTAAGATTGGAAAACATCCATCTTTGATAAATACAACGATCATCACTGTTAATGTCACTATAATGACAAAACCCTAAAATACTAGGTCGTCTAAAATCATTTTGATATAATGAACATATATTTATTGTAATAACTGTATAATACACATATATAAATTGTACATTTCTAATTGGATCAAATTTGAGCCCAGAATTGGATGCACGCTTCATAAATTTGTAATAACTCTCCAGATATTATTATGTTAGATTAACATGATCCATTTGATTCATTAAATTTTTTTTAAATAAGCGATATATATAATATTGGCCCAAAAATTGAGTTTCCAATGAAAAATTTATATTTTGTGTGCAGCTTTTGTTTCGATTGTGAAAACAAAATATATATTTGATTTGTTATGTCAGAATGATCAAACAAAAATAATTAAGATTTTAATGTATATAAACATATTATCATTATTAGAATCATATCTATACGAAAAAGGAGTGTAATTTGTATTAGAGAAGACGAATGGAAATAATAAAAAAAAAAATTTTGTTTTTATTTTCATACATAAATTTTTCAGAGTATGTCTTTTGTGAGAGGGTCTAACGAATCTTTATCTGTGAGACATGTCAATCATACCGATATTCACAATAAAAAATAATACTCTTAGCATAAAAAATAATATTTTTCATTGATGACCCAAACAAGAGATCTGTATTACAAAATACGATCCGTGAGACATTCTCACACAAATTTTTGTCAATTTTTTCATACATAAATTTTTCGTAGATATATCTAATATGATGGGGCTTTTTAATCGTTTACCGCACATTTCATAATGCTTTAGTAAAACAAAAAAGTTTGACAAACTAACGTGTCACGCCTCTTCAAGAGGAGTGACTTAAATTTTTTTTTTTTAAAAAAAAAAAATCACGCCATCTATGAACACAACACAATTAAGTAATGGTAATATTATACTATATATATATATATATATATATATATATATGAACACAACACAATTTATATATATGAACACAACACAACTAAGTAACGCCACGTTTTTTGTCTTCAACCAATCAGTCAAAGATCATTATACCTTCAAGTCTCAAATATTGACTAGCCTTCTTAAGAATGACTTGTCTTCCAAGTCTACGTACTTGATTCATCTTTTCTTTTTNTACACTCTGTATTATCAAAACATCAAAATTGTATAATGGAAGCCACCGGGGATATTTTGGTATTGCCATTTTTCGGCCAGGGTCACCTCAATCCCAGCGTGGAGCTCTGCAAGTACCTTTCTCCTTATACCAAATCCAGACTCATTTTGATCATCCCTTCTCATCTATCTTCCTCTATTCCTTCTGCTCTCCACCAGCACCACCCATCTATTGAAGTGCTTCACATCGAAGCACCGCCAACCGAAGCTGCAGGGAATGGACCCGATCATGGCCATAACCGGGATCACCTGAATCAGCAACTGGCACAGGGGATTGAGGTTTTTCTTTCTGAGAGATATAATAATGTCCCGGCCAAGACCCGACCAGGATGTGTGGTGATGGACTCTATGATGAACTGGTGCAAGAACATTTTCATAAGAGAGAATATACCCATTTTCTCGTTCTTCACTTCCGGTGCCGTCTCCGCAGCTATGGAGCACGCCGCGTGGAAAGCCCACGTGAACAATATGAAACCGGGGGAGACACGGCTGCTGACTGGGTTACCCGACTGCGTGGCGCTCAGATACTCCGATACTAGAAGGCGGAACCATAGAGGCCCGCATGGTGCTAGTGAATCCGATCACCGTGGTCCAGGTGGAAGGCACGGTTTTGGCCACCGTGGTCCAGGTGGGAGGCACGGTTTTGGCCACCGTGAACCGGGCCAGGCACCTGGTTGGCTGGAAGAGGCAGATGATTTCAAAGCTTTGCTGTTCAACACGTGTCAAGATCTAGAGTGCCCTTTTCTCGACTATCTAGCGAATCAAGTAGACAAACCAGTATTCGGCATCGGCCCGTTGCTGCCGGAAACATACTGGCTATCAACTGAAACATTCAGTCGCGACCGGGACAGTAGATCATCAAACCGTAAATCGAATTACACAGAGGATGAAGTTATCCAATGGTTGGACTCAATGCCCAGCCGATCCGTCATTTACATATCATTTGGCAGCGAAGTTGGACCCACGATGGAAGAATACGGGCAACTAGCCGATGCACTGAGAGAGTCGAGATGGGCATTTGTATGGGTGATCCAACCGAATTCTGGTAAATCCAGACCACCTCCACTGCTATTTGGCGACAAACCCAGTCATCCAAACGATGAAGAAGAAGGCTATAAGCCCATAGGATTGCAAGAAAAGGTTGGAAAACGAGGGATGATTATAATGGGGTGGGCTCCTCAGCTACTTATATTGAGTCATCCCTCAACCGGCGGATTTTTATCCCATTGCGGCTGGAATTCGAGCGTGGAGGCAATCGGGCGGGGAGTTCCGATCTTGGCTTGGCCGATCAGGGGCGACCAATTCTATATTGCGAAACTTGTGGTGGATTACCTGAAGATAGGAGCCATGGTTACGAGTGGTGATAATTCATCAGAGATGGTGAAGAAGAGCGACATACTGGAAGAGATCGATAGGCTGATGGAAGATAAAGCAGCACATGAAAGAGCAAAGAATGTGAGCCGTATGTTCGAGGCTGGCTTACCATCCACTTCCAAGGCTTCTTTAAAGGATTTGGTCCAGATTTTGACCACCAAGGTGTAGATGGAAACAGCAACAACTAAATTTTATTTAGAAAAATGAATTATCTCAAATGAGTACGACTCAGTCGCGACTTTGGGATTATTAAAATATCTTATTAATATAATTAAGTACATGATTATATGTTTGTTTTGATTGATTCGTTAATATCGTAATTTTTACTATGAAGCAAAACATTTATTTGAATTAGATCATTGTAATTTTTACAACGAAGCAAAACATTTATTTGAATTAGATTATTAATCACATCAAACCGATTAAACACAATTTTATAATTTCATATTTGCAGTATACAAACATTAAAAAAATTCTAAATTAATTGTGGGGATATGAAATAAATTAAGTCATCATATTTATTTTAATTTCAAGGAATGAAAAACATAAAATATATTTTGTATTTCCGAGATAAATGTAATTTTTTTCTAGAAAAAAAATAATTATATTTTAACAATTTTAATTCAAGCTTATTTTTGTTAAAGATAAACTTACATTTTATTGAGTAAAATCGTTTCTCACAAGTTCAACAAATCACACCAAAGAAACTCATCTTTCATTCAAACAAAAGATAAAAGGGAGTAAGAAAAAAAAACGCAATATTATGAACTATACTATTAACCGTTTTAAATTCATGAATAACCCTTGATATCATCGGTGTCTACAAATCTTTATTAATTTCTAATGCGCACTTTCGGACATAACCTAGTTCTTCTTGTAAGACCGTGACTGATTCCACTGTCAATAAAGAATTTGTCGCTACTTGAACATCCACAAAATTCTTCTCATACAGCAGATTGAACCCTTCCTTGATGGCTAATAACTCTCCATCGACCACCGATATGGGTTGACTGATTTGCTTCCCAAATGCCAGTAGAAGTCTACCTTGCTTGCCTCGCCGTATTCCACCCACACTTCAGTGATTCAATCTCTCACTGACACATGCATGCATCTACATTTAGCTTGAAAGCGCTCCTGTCTGAAGGTTTCCAACTCTTCTCGGCCCTGCGCTTAGGCACTACGTTGACATGCTTCTCTACCAATCTTGTTGTTTGAAAGTCCGAAAGTAGCTCTGAGCTCCCAGCTACTCTCTCTGTCATCGCACTTCTACCATTATTATGTAGAAGTTTCTGTTTTTCTTTCCAGATAGCCCAGGTAAAGAATGGGAATATCTCAAACTCTTCCTTCGACAGTTGTGCTCGCATCCATTCACATAAATCTAATGTACTGGTCCTTGATGTTGTCTTCAATACATGATCGTAACCGGTGAGAATAACCTCCACTGTAGCCGATATCCATCTCGTACAAAATATCGTCCCTTATTATCAAAGTAATAAGAAGCGAAGAAATATAGACAATTTAGACGCTTGTTTTCTTTTGAACCTGAAATCTTATTTCAAACTCTTCGACTCAGCCTACTGCCTATCCAATCCGTCATTTACATATCATTTGGCAGCCAAGTTGCACCCACGATGGAAGAACAAGGGCAACTGGCCCTTGCACCGAGAGATAAGTCTAGGCGGGTATTCATATTCATGATCCAACCGGGTTCGCGTAATCCAGAGCACCTCCAGTGCAATCTGGTGACAAAGACAAAGACTATAAGCCCATAGGATTGCAAAAAACGGACCCATCTGATCACTCGAAAAAATAAGCAGAACACAGTAAAAAATTAAAATCGAAATATAATCAAATCAGCGAAGACAATGAGAGAAGAAGCGTTTGAGTTTATTGAGTATTTTGGGGTCAAAGTGCGAGGTTTACGTAATCAAAGACTCAAAGTGCGAGGTTCGATTTTTATTTTGAGTATTTTGGGGTTTAAAATAATATAATATAAGAACAATTTTTTAAAAAATCATTCAACAAATGAAATGTTTCATAATTTAGCTTCCCATGAATTTTTGTAAGAAATTTTTATCGGATATAATGATTTTTATACCGTTATATGTAAGCTCTTCTGGTTTTTAATGAAACATTCCATTTCTTAATAAAAAATTAAACTATATTAGATTTTTAAAAAATTATTGGTTTTTTTTATAAAATATTTATTTAATCATATGTGTTATTGGTAAATGATAATAGAAGAACGTTTGTCTGGTGTGCAAGTTTTTTATGATTGCTTGGAAGGGGTGTTTGAGTTGATGTGATAGTTGTTTAAGTTGGTATAACAGTTAAACGCTTAACAATTGATCAAAAGTTCGATTTTTAGTATCAAGACAATTTCGGGTGAGTTTGACACATGATATCACGCTTCAAACTCAGGCTCGCGCCTGAGCAACTGTACAATAAACATTATATAAACTAATTCGTATTCGTCGTCTTTTTACGAAAATAGTTGATCCAAATTACCATAATAATCTATCGTAAACACATATAAAAAATTGTAAACTTTCATTTTCAATAAATGTGTGACAAAATTGTCATAGTTATAACTCTTTCTGAACGTGACGTCCTCGTCGCGTCCTTCCTATTTATCCATGAGAATCTAAAGATGACTCATACATGTTCAAAAAATAGAACCATACAGCACTTTTCTTTGCATAACATTTATTTTTCGGTGCTCTTACTTGTGACCGACTATGATATCAGGTCTTGGGCTTAGGCCCGGCACAATAGGCCATTATAAAAACTAATTTGTATACATCTTTGTTTATGAAAATGCGTTTATGCGACTGCACAATAGATCCCTATAAAAACTAATTTATATACATTTTTATTTTTAAAAATGGTTAATTCAAATTATTATATTAATATAAAGTATGTCCTTATAAAATATTTTTTCCTCTCATTTTATTTTTAATATGTAGGATAACGTTATCACGCATGTGGATCCATGTTAAAAAAAAAAAGAAAAAGAAATGATTTTCATGATATTTGGTATATAGATCTTAAACCCCAGCCAATTGATTACACCTTCAATCCTCGATTCTCCAATTTAAGAACATTTTGTTTTCCAATTTTTTTACTATTATTTGGATTTGTAAAAAGTAAACGATCCAGCATCTTCTAATATAATATTATAATATCGCTGCTTACGAACCTTTTGGGGCATCGATCCAGCAAAAGAGTTAATTGTACACGGAAAAGGGTTTCGTGATTTCGCAGAAACCCAATTTGCTTTTGTTTAATACCTTTCGAAAATAGATGTGTAGATGAGTCGATTACCGAGTCGAATCAGCCGATCCGTGATCTGGTGATGAACCCAGCGCCACCAACTTGCGCCACTGTGGATAATTTGTTGGGAGGCTCCGGTCTCATGGTGTTGTTTGATGCATTCTGTCAGTAACAATCTCAATTTCCGGTCACTGCGGTTTGTTTACATTTTTTCTATTGGTTTAATCTTTATCAATTGGCCTGTTATTATTTTGACCATAGTTGTCTTCAAAATCGGCACTAGATGTTGATACTAGTGGAAGAATTGTTGTTTTGTGTGTGAGATTGTAGAAGGAGTTGAGTGAATTAAATAGTCGTATAAATTTTGGAGATTCGGTTTTAACATTTATGCTGTGGGATTGTGGTTTATATAGTTTATTTTTTCTTTTTCCGGGATTATTGAACATTCAAATGTGAATACTGATGTGTAGTGTAGCGGGAGCAGATATCAATTTTGGCTGGCTTTAAGGGTTAGAATGAAATCCAAAATAAAATGGGCGGCCTTGGGTGGACTGGTATTATCATTTATGTCCTTGTTGGTGCACTTGTTTCTTGCTAAGTCCAGCGCCAGTATGATGCATTATAGCTCCATTTCGGCCTTTACTGAGGATTTGAATTACCCTGAAAAACCTGGCAGAAAGGTAAAATAATTGCTAAATTAAATTTGTGAATTGCTTTACTTTACCAATTCAGGTTAAAAATTTTGCGTGACATATGAGATTTGTTATATCATGTTAATAATTTTGTTGGATGCTTCTCAAGGGTGCTGGATATAGGAAGCTGTGGGGCAAGGTGAAGGCTCTGGAGGCCTTGCAGCCTTATGCAAATCGGAGAAGTATGCCTTATCCTGGTAATTTACCATGCATGTTTCTTTTGGGAATGATCACTTCGCTTACAGTATTATTCAGAGCCTGATATCCAATATGTCGCCACTAATGGCCAACCGTTTTCACTCAGCATTTGTTTCTGAATGTAATCCATTCATTCCCCTTTTTTATAGTTTGTTTATTTTTCAAATATTTTGGGCTTGAAATTACTATTTTTGGATATAATGTTAAACAGTATGTCCATTCAACCAAAGTTGCATTGTTTACATGTACTTGTGTGAGCATGATCATCCTGAAAATTTACCACCGTTCAAAATAATGAAAGTAGTGGGGATTTGTTTCGCGTTGTTGATTCAATGGCTCCTCTAAAACTTGCCTTAAAATCCCACCCTACTTTTACACTTCGGGGAAACTGATTTTTTCCTGTTTCAGTTCCACACGAGCAGAACAACGGTTTCATATATGCTAAAGTTCATGGTGACTTTGAGAAGATTAAAGCCTCGGTAATCTCCGCTTTCTCCTCTAAAACATCTTTATCTCTTTTCAATGTGAAGTTCCTAAAGGGCTGTAAATTTGCTAGATCTGTGATCTGGTCGCAGTTTCCAGGCTTCTAAATGCTACTCTTGTCATCCCGGAGATTCAAGAAAGTACTCAATCAAAAGGAATCAGGTTTTTACTAAGTTTGAAAGAAGGCGGATGAATAAAAATATCACATTGTGCTTGTATGAATTCTAAGTGGCATTAAATATCTTAGTGGCAGTTCCAAGTTCAAGAGTTTTTCGTATCTTTACAACGAGGAACAATTCATATCAGTCCTAGCAAATGATGTGGTTATTGCAAAAAACCTACCTCATGACTTGATGGAGGGCAGGAAGCGCAAGCAATATCCAATTTTTAAACCCAAAAGGTTGTCTTCTCCCAATTATTATCTGCAGGATGTTTTACCAAAATTAAAGAGTGCTAAGGTCGTTGGCTTGATACTTACTGATGGAGGATGCCTACAGGTACACATACTCTCTATTTATCTCCTGTATAGATGTATATGGTATTATAGTTTTAGAAACCATGATTACGTTCTATAGATATTGATGTCCAAATTGACTAGACATAAAGCTCTTTTATTGAACGATGGCAAGGGGACTTAAGATTTTAGCTACTCCGCTAAATCTCAGCAAATGAAAAGACTAAAGTGTGTAACTACAAAATTTATTCAATGCACTGTTATGGCGAACTGATACCATCTCCAGTACCCTAGATAAAGGGATATAACCTGAACAGGTATGTTATCTAGTTTGGGTCATTAAGTTAAGAGATAGAGACAATAAAAGACTAAATTTTTTTTGTGGTTTATATCCAGGGCAGTACAATCATTGAAAACTATGCTGTTAATGATATCATCAGCATTCTAACCAACTTACAGTTCTGCTTATTTGATCTCTCGCCTTTTTCTAAATATCTACTAATCTGATTGTTTTGACCTTTTGAGTCAGTATCATAGAGGCGATATTATTGTTTTCCTGTTCTTTGATGCTTTACCATGCCCTTGCCTTCTCTCTCTGATTACAATAGGATTTTTTTCTCTTCTGCTTCCTAGTCGATTCTTCCCTCAAGCCTGGTTGAGTACCAAAGGCTCAGATGTCGAGTTGCATATCATGCACTTCATTTCCGTGCAGAAATTGTTGAAGTTGGGAACCAGATCGTGAAGAGGTGAGTTGTGTGATTGCTTTCCATGGTTTTTTTCGTCAGTTTGGGACCATGATTTATGGTGGCAATTTGGTGTTTTGATTGCTAATTATAGTTCTTTGCTCCTGGTTCATAATTACCTGAGAAGCTGACTTATGTTTTTTCACCAATGTAGTGGTAAAAGGAGTCAGATTTTTCCTTAGTAATTTTTCAAATCAAATACTTGCAGTCATTTCGAAGTAGGCTGGCATTGCAGGAGGTGTGGTCAATATTTTGAGGGACCATGAAAACTTCTTTTTCTTTACCTCGAAGTGTATCAAAATTGCTGTGTTCTTGGCATAGTCGTTAAATGCATGCCACTTTGCGTGCCTTATACTGGGCTCAAGTCATGCAAAAGTCCCGGGGCTCTCCGCAATTCAATTGCACAACAATTTTCTTTCTTTTTTTTTGTTTTTTCTCAATCACGGGAACAAAAGTCCAAGAAGCAATTCTTTCTCTCTGTTTACAGCAATTTAATTCCAGCACACTTCCTCAGTTGTCTTTTTTTAAACAATCCAGCAAGTTTAAATTTTGACTCGATTTTTCACGTTCCTAGGTTTTTGCAGTTTGCAAATGATTGTAGTAAATTTCATTTATATGTGCACATTCTAAAAATTCATGCATGGTGCGGCTTATGTCCGTAAACCACATGCTACACATTATGCCAACTGCTTCATGAGAAATGGTGTGCTTTAGCGCACCCTGCGTGTTAAATAATTATGCTCCTGGGTGAAATAAGGTATTTAGTACGGTGAATAATGTTTGATTATTGTTGTAGAGAGAGTGTTATTATATATACTGGTTTCTGTATAATTCCATCGATTTTTCAGGGAATTCATGTATTCAATTTGGGATGGTTTTCATGCAAATGTTAGCCATATGCTTTTAAGAACGATATTTTGATTACGCTATGCTCTTATTATGTTTTCTCGTCTATAGGTTACGAGGGTCAGGTCAACCATATCTCGCTTATCATCCTGGTTTGAAGAGGGATGTCCTAGCATATCATGATTGTGCTGAACTTTTCCAGGTATCTTTAAATCTTTATCATGTTTTCACCATCCATCTCCAGTTTTCATCAGCTATGCTCTTAATTTCTGATTTCTAGATTACAAATGATAAAAATAGTTGTGATTTTGACGTCTTTGCAATAGAAACAGTTCTAGTTGATCTGGTGATTCATGTTGTAATAATGGGAGTCGTCTATTGCATTGATGTCTTACACTTCTACTAGGCACTTTTGTTGTAGTAGGAAGGAGGACATTACTCTTTATTATTAGACTCCACCACCCTCCCTTCCTCGTACTTCCCTATGCATGCCCATGCCTCTAGATCTTCTTTTAATGACATTTGTAAATTAGTTAGTCACAGAAGTGAACAGTGCTATTTGAGTCTATTTTGTAACTTTGCCCTAATGGTTAGCTTATTTTTATGTAGGACGTACACACAGAACTCATACAATTCCGGCGAAAACAGATGATCAAACAAGGCATAATAAAAGAAGAGAGTGTGGATTCACACAGCCTAAAAGCCAATGGTTCATGCCCATTAATGCCTGAAGAGGTACCATCGTTCACAGTGCCAATCATTTATTTTGGAAATTCTTTTTTTCCTGATTCAGGGAAAAAAGTGTTATACCCTAACTATTTAGAAACATAAGATTAATGTTTTTTGCGGGTGATTTCCATTCAATTGGAATCGACCAAATGTGTTCGCTATGATTTTAACGTGTTAGTATTTTATTGTTTTTCCTATGTCCAATCTTTTCATGGTTTCTATAGAATGCTGACTGATTTTATGTGGTGTAAATTCAACGCAATGATGAAGAATAACGTTTGTTTTGCATCATTTGCAACCTTTGCGCTGTGCACTTTTGCTTCCTCCATTCATGTTTCTTCTAGGAACTGCATTTACCTTCATCTTTAGTTTTTATTCGTGTGTGAGTTAATCATGGGCTTCTGTCATCTTGTTTATGATAATGTAGGTTGGACTTCTCCTTCGAGCTTTGGGTTATCCTCCAAGAACAAGAATATACTTGGCAGGTTCTGAAACCTTTGGTGGTCAAAGAGTTGTGATTCCTTTGCGTGCCATGTACACCAACTTAGTGGATCGTACTTCTTTGTGCAGTAAACAAGAGCTGGCCAAAATCGTTGGCCCAGAAACCCCACTTCCTCTGGATTCTTTTGAATTCCCTCCAGCACACAGTGCAAAACAATTAAAAAAAGAATGGGAAAAAGCTGGCCCTCGTCCTAGGCCTCTTCCTCCACCTCCTGACCGACCTATTTATCGACACGAAAAAGAAGGCTGGTATGGTTGGATTGCTGAGAAGGATTCTGAACCTGAGCCTTCACCAAACGATTTAAGAAACCGAGCGCATCGTTTGCTGTGGGATGCTATTGATTATATTGTTTCTGTGGAAGCTGATGCATTCTTTCCCGGTTTTGACAATGATGGCAGTGGATGGCCAGATTTTTCCAGCTTGATAATGGGACACCGCCTGTATAAGATGGCTTCCAGTAGAACGTACAGACCTGACAGGTAAACCGTAAAATTGTCTTTCAATTGTCAAGAGGCTAATACTTGCAGTCTTACACGCTAATATTGAATTTTGTTTCTGCTTCTTTTACATGCTTCTTTTACACGGTTTTTTCTTTACCCTCTCTAATTTCGTTTCCATATTTCTGTCCATTTACCCAGAAAATATCTCGCTCAACTGATCAATAGTACTCGAGATAATCTTTACTATTCCCGACTCAATTTGACACTCTCCATTAGAGAACACTTAAACAAAAGCACAACAGAAGATGGCGTTATGCGAGAGTTTCTTCTATCAAGACCAAACTCTTTCCTTTCTCACCCCATACCAGAATGCTCATGTGCAACTCTCAAGAATACTAAGATTGGTAATTCAAGAAAGGGCAGTAATCTCCAAATTCTGTATCAGGGGCAGGACGAGTGCCCCAAAGTGTTGGATCAAGGTCTTAACAGTGATGAATCACAAGATGACATTGCTGATGAGTCTGAAACGCCAGAAGATGACGCTGATTTAGGACTTTTGGAGTCTGATCAAAGTAGCCAACCAATCACTGCCCCCACATCGGAGCAGGACGAGGAAATGGATCCTGACGATTAGGATTTTTTATAGAAACATACACCTGATATATTACCATGGATTCCCAGCACAAGCTTAACAGATGGATACTTTGTTGCGGGATTTCTAGCTGGCGATGGCAAGAGCATGCATGTATTTTCTACAGGCGCATTGCAATTTTTGTAGGGTTCGTAAATGGAATCTCAACGTATAGAAAGAAGAATATTTCTTGTTTCCCCTTTTTTCCACAGAAAATTCAACCTGTATCAAATTTTCCCAATTCTTTTTAGCCGTTTTAACAAGTTGATAATGGAATGCAGATTTATTCGTTTCGATCGTTCTTTGATTTTAAATATAGTTTCAGAACTCGCTATTACCAGAACTTGGATCAACAATCTAGCATTTAATATTGCCTCATTTCATATTTTATTATTATGTGATTTTCAATTAAAAAGTTTTCACTGTAATTGTAATCCAACCGACATGGCTCACTTCAGGTGTTTTGCCGAGCTCATCTATTCTTCCGACCTCATAGATCCTGTGGGTCATGGGCCTCGGCATCAAAACCTTACATTTTAATGAAATAATTTTATTCCATGGTTAGCGTCAAGGATCACTTGCCTTTTGTTCTGGGCAAGAGATGTGTGCAATGTGTCGTAGGCTTGGGGAGTTTAGACTATCTAATTTTTCTTGCCCTTTCAGTTGAGCTCTATGGCTTGATATTCTTTTTGCCGTGAGTGACAACTTTATGGTCTGTTTGAAGCCTATTCGAATTATGAATGCGAATCTCAGTCATTTTGGAACACACTTTGAGGATAGATCCACAGATCTTGATAGGCTTTATTTTAGAATCAAATGGCATGTTGTATGAACAATTTGTATCCTTGTGAATCAATCATAACAGATATAGTCGTACCAGAACTTGTTCATTGTATTCTCAGTTGGATATGTCTAACGTTTCTATGTTATATTATTATTGTGTTAATATGAATTCCAGATAATAAATTAAGAAATGTAAGAATATGTTTGGACAAATATTTTAAAAATATTTTTAATATTTTGTAGTGAAAAAACTTAAAATATGTATTTAGATAAGATTTTTGTAAAAAGTTTTTGAAAAAAAACGTTCCCTGAATATACTTTTAAAAGAAAAATTGAGATGGTTTTTTTTTTTTTTTTTAATTTTTTTATAGAAATAAATGCAATTTAGAAAAGCAATATATATTACTTTGTAACTGTAAAAATATTTTTATAGAATAATTTTCCAAATATATATTGGTTCTTAAAATCATTTTAAAAATCTTTTATAATTTTTTTTAAAACGTTCTATAAATACTTATCTAAACAAGTTTAAATAAACATTATAGTCCTCCAACTCTTCCTCATATGTAAGGATGTAAATGAGCCGAGTCGAGTCGAGTCGAACAATATCAGGCTCGAGCTCGGTTCGTTTATGATATATGTAAACTCAAGTTTTTATTATTAGGTTCGAGCTCGACTCGTTTGAAAATTATTAAGTCCACTAATAGCTCGGACTCGGTTGAGCTTGTGGAGCACTTTTAAGCTTATATAAGAAATATGCTTAATGTAGGACAAAAATTCTATGACCCAAAAAACTAGTCTGCTCACAAACAAACTCGCGAACACGGGACCGAGCTGAATATCTCTGAGCCTCTACTTCACCGATTATTTTTTTATCAAACGATATCCAAATAACTCGAGAACATCCCTGTACCCATAATAGGTACAATACAGCAAAATTACCCTTTCCCTTCATCAGCTCCACTTTAGGGTTTTTCCAAATTCCCAATTCATGAATCGAAATTCTTTACTTCACTGATAGGGATACCCATTATAACCTCCGCAAACGACGTACAAAACCCAATTTCAATGGTGGAAGGCGGTGGAGCCGGATCCGAATCGGGTTCCAGGTCCAAACCCGCATCGTCATTCGAATCCGCCGGAGGCCGCCTCCGTTTCCGGGTGGAATTGAGGCCGGGTGAAACCACGATAGTTTCGTGGAAAAAACTCCTTAAAGAGGCTACTTCCAATAAGGCCAATGGGACCGACTTGTCAGTCGTGGGCCCGTCTTCGGAGGCCCAGCAGCCCACTTCACAGGTACCGTTGCCGCTGTCCTCAGAGGCTTCTTCTTCGAAGCGTATGGTCGCCGAGAATGAAGCCAAAGATTCACAAGCGCAGGCTGGATCCAACCGTTTGAACAATGTGATAGAGAGAATCGAGCGTATGTATGCGGTATGTTGTAGTTCGGTTATATTTCATGCTGATTGATTTCATTGAATTCTCATTAGTGCTAGTTGTCGCGTTTGCTTGAGTTTTATTTAATGTTACTATGTGTCCTTGGATTTAAATTGAATTTGTTTAATATTAATCACTTAGAAATAGAATGGTATTTAAGTTTCTTTATGCACTTCTGGATTAAACATTTGAATAGGCTTCCCATTATGTGAGAGACTTATGGATAGTGTTGCGTTGAATTATCTGGTGTTTTACATAAGTCGTCCATTCGGATGTTTCTGTAGCTCTTGTATGGTTGTTACTTACGATTTTTTTTTATTATTTAGCTTTAATTGTCATCCCTCGTTTATGTGTGGTGATTATTGATTCCATGTGCTTTCTCTTTGTGGAAATAAAAGGGTAATGGAAGTAGTGACGAGGAGGATGTTGTCCTAGATGATGTGCCTGATGATGATGAGTATGATACAGATGATTCATTC
This sequence comes from Primulina huaijiensis, assembly GCF_012295235.1. Lineage (NCBI taxonomy): Eukaryota > Viridiplantae > Streptophyta > Magnoliopsida > Lamiales > Gesneriaceae > Primulina > Primulina huaijiensis. The sequence continues at coordinate 518,511 of NW_027358831.1, read as the reverse complement.
ATTGATGATGCTGAGTTGGTGGGTGCTACTTTTTATTCTTCTTCTATGTTTTCTAAACCGGCAGTGTTTGTTGAGGGTCTTGATTTGCAGCTTTTTCATGGTTAGATTATAAATGAGTATTACTTTAATGCAGGACGACTATTTCCAGGTCGATAACTCCGCGATAAAACATGATGGATTTTTTGTGAATCGTGGAAAGTTGGAGCGCATGTGAGTTATTTTGGATGTTCTTTTATTAATATTCGATATTTTTTGCAGGAAAAACAATATTTAAGATGCAGCGTTTTGCTTACTTCCGAATGTGAAACACACATATTGGATGATTGATGCAATGTGTTTCCTGTAACCAAATATTCATGTTAGCATTTTTCTGGTTAAGACATCATGAAAAGTTACCCCCTTTTTGGACTTCTTGGAATTTGGCTTTGAAACTAAGGATGTATTGTGTTGAATGAGCCATTGTATTCTGTACTTTGTTTGTTTATAGCATTCCAGTAGATAACTTGCATTTGGAAGGGAATCGATTTAATTTTTAAATCAATAAAGTATTTAATATCTTAGTTGGTTACTGTTTAAACATTTGCATGTACTCAAATTGTAGCTGGTTACTCTTTAGAGATAAAAACCTGCCTACATAACTGCATCTTTTTGATAGTGTAGTTGGTCTTTAGACATTTGCATTTTCAAGGCTTAATATTGAAGAAAAGATGAACTTCCAAATGCATAGAGGGCTAGTGAGACCAAGTTTAATTACCAGTCATGCGATTAAAGAGTGATTCTGATAAAATTTTAGCTGGAAAACAATGACGTAATTACGATTCTCAGTCTTTGATATATTCCACTTTCTTTCTCAAAGGGCTCTGTGCTGAAATCCTTGAGCGCATAACTTGTATTACTCATAGGAATAATTATACCCTGATCTAGCTGTCAGTTCTTGTGATCATATGGAAAGGCTTCAATTCTTTGTCTTCCTCTGTGAGTTTTTCTGTACATGGGCAATACATTGTTATTATTTTGCTGATCAATTGCTTGCGAGATAGTGGTGGCACACTAACATACCTTTATTTTCAATTTCAGAGAACCTTCTATATCAGCAAACCAGCAGCCGAAAAAGAGGAGACGGAAAGATTTAGCTAAAGGGCAAGGTGGACTTGATGATGGACATAATCCAAGTAAGCATGTGAAGACAGGGGACAAAGGTAGAAAAGCATCGTCAATTGAAAAAAAAGTGGTTAGTCAGTCAAACAGAGTGGCTGTAACAAATGCACAAGGTAATAATATATAATTTCTGGCTTCTCTAGAAAATGTTCCTGAGCTCTCATTGAAGGGCTAAATTGCAGGTTACAAAACTACAGTGGATCCTTCAGGAACATCGAATGGTGATCCCATGGGTCCATACAAGGATGCTGACCAGCAGAGAACTGGAGTTCTCCCATTAAAGAGCTATAATAACAAACAGAAAGAGGGTAGTGAACTTCAAGACACTGCAAATCGGAGGTCAATGGATAGAAATTCATATGAGAACAAATCCCAATCCGGAAAACCTCCGTCTAATGCCGATGAGTCAGATCACTCTATGCAGCAGAAAGAAAAGGCTGCACTTGCTGAAAGATTTGACCTCAATGTTCCTGCAAGCAAGGAATTCTTGCAAACTTATGTGAGCAAATTTTTTTAATTCTTTGTTTAAGTTTTCGACAGTTGGTTGTGCTTGAAATGTGTCGTTTAATTTTCAACATAGTTGAGCTCTAACCAGTTGCCTGGAATATTAAGACCATGATATTTGTAGGATTCATCCATGACCTTGTAGATTTGTGTTACTTTTTCTTTCAATCATTGTTATATAGATATTCCATCAATACAAAATTTTGGTGTTTGAGATAGCATTTGAAATTCTTGTACATAATTTTGTAGAGTTAGGTAAATTCTCGTTCAATATTGAGATTGGGGGGATTCCATACGAATCTGCCATAGTACTAATATTTGAAGGGGTTACCGCTGGTAGTTGACTCATTTTTTACAAGTGCCCAGCTATTGTAACTGATGTTAGAATTTGCTTTAGATTTGTGACTTTCCATTGTGTACCTCATCTCTGTGCCTGTACTCTTAGTTCGAGCTGGCAAATTTTTTTTAGTTATCTGTTTCGAGTTTATCTTTCTCTGATGGTTCCATCTTTTCTCCTTTTCTTTTACACTTAAAATGTCAATTAATTCTTATCGTTATTAACGATCCTTTTATACTGTTGTACAGAAAGTTCCCCTCATGCAGAGAAAGGAAGGCTCTTCTGTTAGACCAAAGAGTACAATGCTTGACAAGGCAATTAAAGAGTTAGAGAAGATAGTTGCTCAATGTATATGACTAATAAAGTTTACACTCTATAGTTTCTCTTCCTTGTCATATGACTTGTGCTCTAACATGCACCTTGTTCTGTTCTCATTGATGAAACAACAGCCAGACCACCATCTAGAGAAGTTCAAGATCCTGATAATTCATCACAAGCTATCAAAAGGAGACTGCCACCGGAGATAAAGCAAAAGCTGGCTAAAGTTGCTCGATTGGCGGTATTTAGAGAGCAATAAAAGAATTTGATTGCATCTTTGTTTTATTACTTATTTACTCAAATTTGGTCCCATAATTATGTGTTTTCTTTAATCTCTGCTCAGGATAAATTTAAATTTTGTATTTTGTGTCTGGGCTACAGCAGGTCAACTATGGAAAAATACCAAAAGATGTGATAAATAGACTGATGAGCATTGTCGGCCACTTGATGCAACTTCGGACACTAAAAGTATTTTCCTATTTTGGATTGAGAAGTCACCCAGGATGTTACATTTTTTACCTGTGTTTTCTTTTGTCTGCTATAACTAACTCCATTTGTCTCTCTTTTTTTTTGGGGTGTAAAAAATGTATTTGCGGAGTCTCTCACGATAACGTGACCATTGATAGAGTATATTAACCTTACTCATAATGTTACATAAATGAGTGATTGTTATCATTTTTTGTTTACAAAACTTTCTAAAAACTAATTTATTGCATTTCATTGTAATAGCTCGATTCATGCCTCAGAAAAATGAATGATTGTTATCATTTTTGAAATGGATATCATCTGATGGAAACGTCCAGGGTAGTGAGCACTATTGTCAAATTTGATTGATCTCTCGAGGAAATGAATGTGGTACTAAAATAGCTTTGATTCATTCTCAAAGAAGCATGTAAAATACCTAGGATCTAGTACCTACTTTCATTGTGTCCATTTCTGTACCTAGTATGCATGAAGTTTTTTTTTTTTTTTTTTTGTATAATATGCACTGCACTTCTTACATGAATGTGCTATTGTGGTGCCCACTTTATTTGCATCGCTAAAAATGAGTAAATACTACTATGATGCGTGGGATCATCTTATGTTAGTAATAAAAATTAATAAGAAAAACTATCTCAATTAATATCTGTTTGAACTTCTTTTACTAATGTCAAATACCATATTTTTCTTATTTTGTATTTTTCTTAGTCCTGGATAATTTGCTTGCATTATTATTTAAACCGACAGGAACAAGCTTGGTGACATGATGTTACTTGGTTATCTCCAAAGATACACTACCATTTCATTGAACAATCATCGTAAAAAGGATCATGCTTGAGCCCCTTGTAATTTAATTTCAGATGTTTGTTTTATTTATTTGTTTAGTTTTCACTTAGTGAGTGGGGATATGGTGATTATATTTGAGAGGGGGGTGGGTGGGTCAGGGTGTTGGAAATACTCGTCAAGAACCTTATGTTTTGCTCTGATTTAAAAGGTTGACAAAATCTTCTCGGTCTCGGCATTTGGTTATTTGTGCAACGTGTTTGTGTGATGTGAAGGTGAAATATCTTAGTGATAGCTGATCAAGAGATTGTGTCTTTATGGTAGAGAAATCTTAAAGTTATGGCTAATATGGGATTGTCAGTGAAGCAAGAGAAGGATGATCAATTGCAGAAGATAAAACAAGAAGTCGCGGATATGGTTAAGCTGCGGATTATGCATATGAAATCTAAAGTACGTTTTTACTGTGTTGAGATCAAATTGGTGTGGAACTTTTCAGACTGATCATCATACTACTGATGCAATCAAAAAAATGACATTTATCTTTCAAATCGACTTCTTTTGGAATGCATTACCCACCAAGCATCAGTGAGGCTTGTGCTGAAATTTGAGGGTGAATGTCAGTATTAGTTCTATACTTGATATTTGACTTATATTACAGGTTGAACAACAAAATGCATCTTTAGATGATTCTCAGGAAGCTGGTCGGGGAGATAGAGATACATTGAAACGGAAATACAGCATTGACAATGCATTGGAAAATAAGATTTGTGACCTTTATGACCTTTATGTGGAGGTAATGCATATGATTCCCTTGTTCCATTGAAGTGTGTTTTCCCTATCCAATGGAGTTTTGTGTAGGGTTACTAGTCTTCCTTTTTTTTCTCATTTCAGAGACTGGAAGAAGAATCAGGTCCACCAGTCAGAAGGCTGTATGAAGAGGTAACAGGACATTATTAGTGTGATAATTTATGGAAAAACTTTTATGTGATGCGGGAATAAAATGTCCAGTAATGTACCCTCAAGGTTGTAAATGGCGGGAGGCGGTGGCGGGGCGGTCGGTGACCGCCTACCACCTCGGCCGCTGAATTTTTTTAGGTAATTTTTTTTATAGATAATCATGCAATATAATCACAAATAGTCATCATTTTTATGTAAAATGTACAATTAAATAATGTTTAAGCACAAAGAAACTTCATACAATATAATATCATCTAGATAATGTGCAATTAATAAAAATTCATCATCATATTAATGCTATTATGAGACTGTGTGTGGTGGTTGAGACTTGAGAATTGAGAGTGAAAACCAAAAATAAAATAAAGAAAGTGAGATGTGCTAGGGTTTTGATATTTAAAATTAGTTGACTTTGACTAGGTTTTTAAAATTGTTGACTAAGTTTGTAAAATTGTTGTCTAGGTTTTTAAAATTATTGACTACAACTTAAAAATCTTGACTGTCCGCTTCGCCCGCCTGCTCGCCGCCTCGACCCGCCTCCCCAACGCCGTATAGCTTGGGTCGCCTAAAACACTCGCCTCATGCATAGGCGGTGCGGTCAGCCGCCTAGGACGGCCCTAGATGATTGTAGATTTGTTCTCTGCAATTTGGTGTACTAGTTTCTCATGATAGCTCTTGGACAAAGTTGACATTGATAATTTTCACTCTCTTATCATTTTTCTTTCAGTTACTTTTGGGTCCTCTAATTGATCCTTCTAGCTCTCTTCCATTTATTTATTAAGTTACTTGTTTCCTTGGCTGATCAAATACCATTCATCTCCAAAATTTAATATATTTATATATTCACTGTAGCTTGCAGCATTGTGGCCTATTGGAGTCATGGACACTGAGGGAGTTAAACTCGCAATATCCAGAGCAAAAGATAGGAGGAGGGCGCTGAACAACCTGAGAAAGGTATGCATTTTTATTTTGTGCAGATCATGAGGAATGTCCTTTGCAACAGTTAATTATTTTGTACGTGGCTGCTGCGTATGTTGTTTCTTTGCATTTTTGTCTTAAATGCTTTGTCATTCATACTTATAATATCTCACATGTCGCTTTGAGGTTGTTCAACATATAATTGTAGTTCCTGAAAAACAGTTTTACTTGAACATTTGGCACCTTGGAAAGCATACCTCATATTTTGAATACGACTAATATCCAGGCTTCTGAATCTGTTCCATTGTTTCAAATGCATAGCATTTCTATCTATTGCAGTGCAAATTTTATAATCTTATATTCTTATTTCATTCACAAAATACTCGTCTCTTAAAATTTGTGCTCGGTTGTCAGTATTTAACCAAATTATTTTCCATTGAATAATATTTCCGAAACTTTGGTTTTATTGCCTATGCAAGTGTAGTGTTCTTCGTGGTGCTTGAAGGTGCGACTAATAGATGTTTAAAATGTCATAATTTCTTCAGAGTTCAGACTCCCATATTTCTTTTCATCATCATCACTTTTTACTGGAGTGTCATCGCTTGATTTCTTTTCCTTTCTTTCTTTTTTTGAAAGGTGTTTTCTTTTTTCTCACCTTGTTTGTGCTTTATGTCATTGTTTTTTAGGATCAAGAGAAAATTAAGAAGACAAAGGTCTTGACCCCAAAAACAGATGATGCCACTCGAGGGGAAGGTAGTGCCAACATTACTCAGATATCCCATCTTCAAGAAAAATTGTCAATAGATTCTCGTGACCACTCTGCAACTTCAACAAGCAAGTCAAACCTCAATGCTTCTGTAGCTCACCCTGCTACCTGTGCGCCAGTTTCCGCTGGAGACATACAAGACGCGGACAAAGCAAAGCAAGAAAAAACGAAGGGAAACTCCAGCAGAAATCCTGTTGATGCTGGGCCTACTAATGTATTACCAAAAAAGAAAGTAAAAAGAAAGCCTGACGCAGAGATGGTCGAAGGTCAGCTCCACCCTGAGAAGGTGCCTCCACAGGTGGGCGAAAGACACAAGCACAACAAGCCAGTGGCCACCCCTGTCACTAAATCAAACATCCAGATAGCTGCATCTTCAAACTTTGAGTAGCTGAATTGACATTATTGATTGAAATAGAATACTGCATTTTGAAGTAGGACGGAGGACTCTCGTCTTCCCCACCTTAGATTTCATTTTGGTAATACTGTACTCTACTGTTTATTGAATGATAATTTTTGGTGATTAATGTAAGTTTTTACGGGGGGCATTTCTAAGATGGGTTTGTCTGTGTGGAATTCTTTTGCCATGGCTGTTGGTTTATGGCTCAATATTAATTATGCATTCATCTATATATACTGGGGAGTAACAATTGTTTTTTCCAGCATCAATATTAGTTATGCTTGCATCCACATTCGAAAATGGAAGTGTGGCCGACACTGCTATATTATCCAAAGTTTTTTTGGGAAGCCGGGGGCGGATCTACAATTGTGACATAGGCCACTCACAAATTTAAATTTTTATTATTATTATATACAAATATATATCTTTTATATATATATATATATATAGTTTTGATATATTGTCTCTGTTAGATTGGATGTATTAAATTATCACGATATATATTAATAAAATAGTCAAGCCACAGCTTCAATGGTAAGATATCCTCCCTTTGTAATAGAAGTGGAAATTGGTAGCTCCGATAACGTCGCACTCCCAACACGGCACTTCCAAACTTAACCCTCCCTTCCATGGTAAGATACCCTCCCTTCACTACATTGACGTTATAAACATGAAAAATCTTTTATAAAATCAAACTTTTAAAATTTTATTTTTACTCATTTTTTTGTATTGAAAAAGATTTAAAAAATTAATTAGAAAATAATTTATGGATTTCGCATTAAATTTTAAAAATAAAATGTCAAAAAAACACAAAAAAATGCCGAAAATAATAAAATTAAGATTTTTATTAAGTTAAAATTTGATTTAATAGTAGCGATAGATTTCCATGACACTATAAACTTTTAAAACCATACTGATATAAAAAACATTTCAATAGTAGCTAAAAACATTTTAAATAACCTCAAGTTTGAACACTGAAATCGAAGAGCCTCACTAGGAATTGATAGCTCCGACAACGCCCTACTCCCAAACCTAAAATCTTGGTGGAAAGCATTCAAGAACCTCCCATTCCAACACGGTATAAATAAACCTAGTCTACCAAAAACCAGTTTTAAAGATGAAAAATATACTCACGTAAGAACCCAGCTTTCAAACTGTTCGTATTGATCTACGGATTTGGGTTAACTAGCATGTTTCGTGCTAGACCTTGAGGTTTCTATCGAGCCGAGTCAATCATCACGGGCAAACTATTTTTTTTTAAAAAAAATTTACAATGCTCTTTCTGAAGAGAGCAATCTATATAACCTTTCAGCTATGATCTGTGCACTAATATAAACACAGTAATGTACAGCACATTGTGTGCGTACGTTGTTTAAAGGGCTTTTTGGTCCAGTCGTTCGTTCCAGTTCAAGCAACGAATTAAGCTTCGAAACCAATCGCATGTTTGGTCAGATTTGTTTACGGTAGGAAGTGGATGTTGGCTCATAGATATTCTAACTGAATCTCCCCTCGATAGTTGTTGCCTTCTCTTCCCATCAAACGAAACCCAAGCATTGCTTCTTGCATCCTCCGGAATCTGCATCCGTGAAAGACAAATTATAATTATGAACCATAACATGAGACGGCCTCGTCCGGAAATCAATGAATGGATTGTTTCTATATAATTGTTGATATAAACAACGAATATCCAGGTCTTCCAAACCATTAAGTTCAGACAGAGTTCGACATCAACCCATTTCTAAGAGACCCTGAAGTACTGGAGAGGAAGACCCAACTTTGAACTAACATGTAGAGTGACTTATAAAGACATAAGGTAATATCATAGGGGATTTTTCCAGTTTCTCCTCTATTTCACTTCTCATATCTTGAAAGATGCTGTCAAGGCAGCAATTACCAGACTAGTTCTAGACTTAGCCTTGGCAATTAACTGAAGGAGGGAGAACAAACTCGACAGATCATGTTGTAAATGATGTTTACACGTTAGACTCTTGGTGCTACAAAATCAAGATGGTGTGCTGGACTAAAACTTCAGTAACTGTGAATGTACTGTTGAAAATGATAATAGAATCCTTCATAGAACATGAATAGCATAAACCAAGGAATGTCTGGTAATCAAATAAATGGATACCTTCAACTCAAGACGAGCAGAATCTGGAAGGATGACGGGTCTGAATGAGAGAGAATGCGGGCAAATTGGTGTAAAAAGCATGCACGGAACATTTGGATGTACCTGCATGAAGGGATAGCCACCATTACAAATATTTTTCCTCATATATGTCACAAGATCAACTGCATTAAGACCGTTATTTATTTCCCTCAATAATTTCAACCAAGGAAATCACAAAAGTTTGAAATTCACCAATTTTCTAAATAACAAGTCACAACCCCAAAATACACCAAGCCGCCAACTTGATTTTAAATGATTCCATTCTTAAAGAGCACACCAACACAAAGAGAGGATTTTCCTTACACATGCATAAATTTGGGTCATAAAAATCTAATTAACAACCATTTAATCCAAATCTTTTGAAACACAAGTAATTTTCCTAGCCCTGTGAAAATCTCGGAGGAACTTCATACTTGATAGCTTTTACTTTCTTTCACCACAATTTAAGAATCCCAAGCAATACTCTAAAATTTGAGTTTAAGCTTAAAGTGCAGCAAGTCGGAGGATCCAGCTTCTGTTGTAACTTAATTATCCAAACACATTAATTTACTTTTATTTTTGAGCGGCCACACATGAAGCTCTCAATCATCGCACCATACCAGTGGAAACTTACCATAGAACCTCCAGCTGCTGTGGAATAAGCTGTACTTCCGGTAGGGGTGGCCACTATAACTCCATCGCCTTGTACCTGTCCAGGAAATGATAGTCTGTGAGGCTGAAAAGTACCTTCTAAGAATCAAAGTCTTATATCTCGCTGATGTGCTTTTTTTATTAAATGAATAGTATCTGTAGGAATGATACATTGAAACTACTTAATGACCTAATGCACCAACTTTACATTTGCAATTAGTCGATCACACTACAGTTCCAACCTTGGCAGAAAGCTAGCATAGCATGACAGTGAGCAGGACCAAAAACCTTAGGAATTACTAACCACTTTACCTTAGTTATGAGGTGGTCGTGTTCATAACACTCGATTTTTGAGAGGTATGGATTAGACCCACGATCAACCACAACTTCATTGAGGACATCAAATACCTTTCCGGGCATTGCTTTCCCATTTCGAAATATTTCACAGTGGAGCCGCAATCTAAGAGTTATATAAACCCCATCAATTGTGTTGTTCCCATGGATAACTTGTCTCAAATCATTCTTAAAATCATCAAACTGTCGATACAAATTACAAAAACAGTTAAGAAAAGGTTGTGCAAGTAGCTTTGCACCATATAATCAAAGGCGGAGGAAAGGGACGTACAGTATGGGAAGTTAGAAACCCAAGGGATCCGAGATTAAATGAAACAACTGGAGGAACAGGACCTCTAAATAAGTTTGACGCGTGTAGTATGACCCCATCGCCTCCCAAGCAAGCTACTAAATCTACCCTGTCATGAAGGTCACTGCAGTAGCCAATATGAACAATGGAGAAAATTACATCTCTACTAAAAAATGAATGAATTTCTTCAGAAAACAATTCTTTTTAATGAAAAAAGGAGCCAACCGGAATTAAATAAATGGACCAATGTTTGCGCACCTCGTATCTTGACTATAAAAAGTCTGAACGAAGCCAAAACCTGGTATCCTGGCAAAAACATCGTGCACTTCAGGTTCAACAAGAACAATCATCTTCTGTTGGTGATACAAGAAAGAGGCAGCCTGGAGTAAAAACATGTGAATACAATGTAAATTTGGAAGCTAAGGAAATGGATAAATTAATGACTTAGCAGTAAGAGAATACGAAAAGTTTCAGCCATTAATATTCAAGAAAGTAAGACCATTAAATTGCAAAACCCCGAGAAATAAAACAGTATAAACAAGATCATTTACAAGGCTTGTATCAAAGTAAATAAGATCTTGCTAGCTGTTTTTATAAACTAAGGACCGAATCTTTTTGACAAAATAATACTCAGTTCAAACAAAAATTTTGTTCTCTAACTGATTGCATTCTACAAAATAGAAAAAGGTCTACACAAAACTAGATATTACCTGAAATTTTAAATAAAGAACTCAGGTAAATGGAATCAGAATAAGATGTATACAAGAATATACCATAATGTGTCCACAAAAAAGTAAGGTACGACAATTTTGAATGGTCCAGTCAATAAAATACACAATCAAATTCAGATGCTTATAACCAGATCTTCTCCTTATAGCTAAATGGCTGTTATTTGACAAAAAAGCTGGTAACTTTCTAAAACCACCTGCTCTATCAGAAAGAATCCCCACCTACTTTCCTTCCAATTTTCACATCACAAACTTATACTTGAAAACATTCAATCATGCATACATGTGATCCATTTTCCAACATACTCACCAGTCCTCATTTTTCTCTTCAATAGACGAATGATTTAACATTCTTGGTTAGAAACAGTCTTAATTATTTTTATTCTAGATACTCATTAAAGGTCAAAGCAAGAGCATGTTTCTCCCATTCGTGGAATGTAACACATGCTATATCTTAATCAATAGAAAAGCTCTTATACTGATCGCAAAATTTATGTGCCAAAAGGAATAGCTACCTCTTTAGCTTCTTCCATAAGTTCTTGGCCAAGTTTCTTTAATAATAATACAGTCTTTGGAGTAGATTTCCACAAAAGCATTTGTTGCTGCGTGCTAGGATGAGTGAATGCCAATGAAGATTCTGTTACTTTCTCTCTTGTGCAAGAAAATCCATCTGTTCGGACCAAAAACATCTCTGCTTTCTTTCTTGACTGCAATCTCACGACACCAGTTGCTGACGCACACATATTTCCTTCAAGCATATCCAAGTTGTCATCATCCGAAGAGAGGTAACTTTCAACCCGACGCTCTCCGGAATCCATCATAGAGCTTAAACTCTTATCCAGTTCCGTTCTAGGGGTTCTAGAATCATAATCTTTACTCAAGCTATGCACTCCATCCCTGTTGGTTCCATCAGGAGGAGGTGCAGAGGTGAAGATGCCGAGATCATTATATGAACCATTATTAAAAGGTACAATCCATTGGTTCAGAGACGACTTCATGCTTCTGAGAGACCCGTTCATAGTGTTTTCTTCACTGTTGGTTCTAGAGTTTGCTTCTGTCTTCGAGAATGACCCATTGTATTTATATCTTAATGCAGAAAGCATCTCCAATCTTTTCCTTTCGTAAGTAAAGTATGTTCCAGGTGAAACTTTACAATTCCTGAAAAATTTGGACATCTCTGTTTTGGAGAATATATCACAAGGAGGTAATTGAGACTCTAGTGGGCTCACATAGAAGTTTACCGATGATTCTGTTTCACCATTAACAGTTTGTATTAACGTGACCTGATTATTTGGTGGGGTATCATGGGCCCGTTTGTTTCTCTTTATTTTATTTTCTGAGGCTCGAGGGTCTCGACTATTCAATACTTCCAAGGGGAAAAAAGATTCCCCAGATTTTTCGGGAAATGACCCTGTTCCCTCATCAGAAGATTCACCTCCTTCATAGCTCAATGAGACCTCAGAATCATCAACACCTCGAGTATCTTGGACTGGAACGCCGGTGCTGATGACTTGTTGAGTATAAGAGGTGATTCGATCCATGTACTGCCTCCATCTAGAAATCATAGACGAGGTCCTCCGTCTCCCTTCCTTACTATGGACATATATGGGCTTTTTGCCTGAATCTGAAACTAACGCAGCAAACTGCACAACTTGCTCCACTGAAGGTATAGTACCAACTTCAACCGGAAGTTTCACCAGTTCAAGCTTCCCAGAAGAAATAGCTTCCTCCAAAACTGTTTCATAGAAACTATCCTTCACAATCTCTGCCCTAAGATCTATGATTTTTCTGAATCCATTATCTAGAAGCCACTTTAAACTTTCCTCCGTCACCTGGCTACCCTTCCAAAATGCAACCTCCAAGTTTTCTTGTTGCCTTTCTTCTTTCAAGGTGGACAAATAAACGGGTCCCCAATTCGCAAGCAATGTCTGGCAAGGTTGATCACCCTCTCGGGAAAATCCGACATCGTAACACGCATTTTTCAGCCTTTGTAGTTTTCTCCAAACATTTAAACCCCGACTATCACCAGGTGTCAAATAATTTTCAAGGGCAATATGCAAACTCTCACAATAACTTTTCATCTCAGACCGAAAATTTGCGAGTGGAGGAAGGCTATCGTCCATTACACCTTTATCCACATCCCGAAATGAATTGATAATCGAGGAACGCCCATAGAGGACATCCTCCCTTCCTTTATTTAGGAGACATACCATGCAACCAAGAACCGAAACAATTTTATCTTCCAACAATGGTTTATCCTCCAATGGCATGTCATATGAAACACTGCATTCCCCAGTCAGTGGATTGCATAAGGCATCCATTAAAGCATTATGAAACCTTTCTGCAGCTCTAAAGATCCGGCAATAAGCCTCGACTTCTGCAATATCCCCGGGGAGTGGTCCGACCCATGGCAGATGTGAAGAATCACGTGAACGGACACTCTTCATCAAATTAGTAAGAAGGATAAGTCAATTATTGTATAGAACAATCAAATCATGCCGCCTCACCTTATAAAAGATATTCAAATTCGATATATTTCTTTTCAACTCCACATCAGGCATCAGCATAATATAACTAAACTTAGCGGCTGACCCATCAGGCCTAGCAAGGATGTGGTGATAATATTACAAAATATTCATAGCATAATATGAACTAAACTTAGCGGCTGACCCATCAGGCCAAGCAAGGATATAGTGATATATTACAATAATATTCATTTGTGAAATTAAGATTGCAAAATATTATGGGAAATCATTGTCAGCCAACAAAGATGTTTCAACTCAAGATCCAAATTACGAACTAAAAACTCCCGAAACCTCATCCATATATATAAAGATTGGATTTTTATATTTTTCCATCAACAATCGACTAAAACATAATTTAAAAATAGTAAATTACTTAAATTGACCTGAGAGTCTAAACCAATGTCCACATACAAGGAGCTGGAGAGTTGAGCGCGAACTTCAAGATTAATACGACGCCGTCCCAACGAAGCCTTCTTCTTCGTTTTCTGCAACCCAAACCCGAATCCAGGTCCGGAAATCTTTGCACAACCGCAACCAAAAGGTCGCCACCCAACTGCGCGGCTCATATTGAAATGGCAAAAGCAATTGTAGCTACTATTAAAACAAGAAATGAATGAAGCTGCTGATGCCATGCCACCGTCGAATATATTTTAATATTTTAAATCATATAACGGGACTTCGCTTAATCACGATCTAAAAATTTAACAACAATAAGTATTTTAGTTTCGCGAGTGTGTGTTCAGTGTATTCTGAATTTTCTTGCTATGGATAGCACAGAAAGAGAAGTATTTTGTGGATGGGGGTCACTTTTTGGTGGGCGATGGAAAATGAGAAGAAGAAATGCAATAACGATTATATAATAGAAAACTATTAAGGGAAAAGAAAATTAATAATTAGAGAAAATAAAGTTTTAAATTTATTTTCTTGGACTGGTTCATATGTAATAATATCTTATAATTGTTGGCACGACTTTTTTAAAATGAAGTAGAAATTAATTTCAAATTCTAATTTGCTTCAAGTTCATTCAAAAATAAACTCATCACCTGTAGATATTTCTTGAGCAAACTAACATCTAAATATAGTTTGCTTTTATAATTGATGTTGCATATTTTAAAATTCTTGGCATAGAAACATTAAATATCCAATGAGTGTGTAATATGGAGTGAACCTATTTTCAGATGGCATGATCCCAATAAATTATCAACTCAAACTATTTGAAAAAAATTAAAAATCTCATTGATCAGTGTTGGAAGATTTTTTATGGCAAATGCCTCGCAAGAAAAAATTCTCAAATCCATTGCAATTCTTGGCAGATGATGATGATGATAACGAGAATGGCGGTGATTCCTCATTTTCCCATTTTCAAGACGGCTACAACTTCACATTGATATTCTTGATGGATCCAAACCATCTTTTGACACGTTCACATCATATAAGATGACCGAATACCTCTCCATTGCCTGAAAGCAGTGCTTTTGAGGAGAGCCCTGGTATGTCGGAGGTGTCTATCAAGAAATTTTCCAATGTTGCAAGAGATTGAAGCTGTTTTCCAAGGGATGCAATTGTTTTCTGACATTCTGCAAGTTTATCAGCAGCTACAACTAAATCCTCCTGCAACAAAAGGTATGCTATTTGATAAAGAATTCAAAAGTAAGGACTAAAATATTTAAATCTACATGGAAATAATGACCGACCTTTTTTAGCTTTAGTTCACTATTAGAAGTTGTAGTCTGCTGAAGTTCCATCTCCAATTCTTGACATTTTACCTTGAATTCTGCTGCTATGGATCTTTCTTTTTCATTTTCTGCCTTCAGTGAATCGACACAAGAAGACATGGTTCTTGCCTCAGCTTCCATACTTATGAGCTGATATTCAAGTGACTCCTTTGCTTCATTCACTGCTGCCAACTCCTTCAGCAGCTCCTCCAACCGGATCTCGGTTTTAGTCTGCTGACGTTCCATTTCCAATTCTTGACACTTGACCTTGAATTCTGCAGCTATGAATCTTTCTTTTTCATTTTCTGCCTTCAGTGAATCAAGACAAGAAGACATGGTTTTTGCTTCAGCTTTCATACTTACGAGCTGATATTCAAGTGATTCTTTTGCTTCATTCACTGAGGCCAACTCCTTCTGCAGCTCCTCCAACCTGATCTCGGTTTTAGTCTGCTGAAGTTCCATCTCCAATTCTTGAGACTTGACCTTGAATTCTGCTGCTATGGATCTTTCTTTTTCATTTTCTGCCTTTAATGAATCGACACAAGAAGACATGGTTCTTGCTTCAGCTTCCATACTTACGAGCTGATATTCAAGTGATACTTGTGCTTCATTCATCGCTGCCAACTCCTTCATCAGCTCCTCCAACTGGATCTCGGACTCCACCAGCATTCCTTTCGATGCACTGAGAGCCACATGACTATCATCTAAAGCTCTCTCTAGTTTTAATTTCTCTGCTTCAATCTTTTCCAACTTCTTTTCCATGTCAGTTACAAGTTTAATCGATCTTTCAAGTTCGGCTCTAAGAGGATTATCCACAGAAATGGATTCTCCATCTGCAGCTTCAGTTTCAGCAGATAGTATGCTAATCTTTGTGTCACATAATGCAGCAAGACGTTCCATCTCCAGAAAATCATCCATCACATCAATTTCAACACCACAGGTAGCTAGAGTTTTAGACTTGGGCTTTTCATTCTTGGAATTATCAAGCTCAGATATTAAGACAGATGACCATGAGTCCGACCCACTTGCTTTATACCCATTTCTCTTCCTGTTGTAGGCATAAAGGCCTAATGTGATCATCCTCTCCCCACCATCTGAATGGCTATCTGTCTCAGACTCCCTATAATAAGAAGCTGTGACAGACTTGTGATCATTGGTCGGAGACGATTTTCTGGCTGCAGCTTGAAGTTTCCGGCACTCGGCCTCGAGCATAGCAATCTTTTTTATGCTCTCCAGCTGTTGCTTGCTGGCAGTTTCGGCAGCTTGGGTGCTCAAATCCCTTTCCATCATTATAATTTCCAAATCCTTGCATCGAGATTCAAGCTCTTGCTTGAGGGATGAGTTTTCTTTCTGCATAACCTCAAGAATAGAAATAGAAATCTCAGCTCTGGCAGCTTCTACTTGTTCCTGGAGCTCAAGGAGTCGCTTATCAAGTTCGGCCTTTGTCAACTCCCACTCACCAGTTTTCTCAACCATAGCATCAGAGATTCTTTGCTCCTGCTCGTCTCTTGCTCTTCTCAGTTGTCTGACACATTCTTTCAGGGCACCATCAAGATGGCTGACTCTCACTTCCAATTTCAAGTTCTGCTGCACTGCAACCTCAAGCTGTTGTTTTAATACAGCCACCTCATTTTCTGCCTTTTCCCAGCCTAACAGGTAAAATAAGCATTCAAAAACGGTGGATTCGTCATATTTAATGACAATCAGTCATATTTAACAACGTACAAGGAAGAAAACCCTGTGCCAGGAAAACTGCCTGCTCTAGTTCACTTTCATTTTCTTATGTTGCCAACAATATTCATATATTGTTCAACATGGTTATTTGAATTTTAGTTGAGGTGACTTACTCCCGTATTTTTGGAGAACGGAACTTATACTATTTAGAAAACATAAATATGGAACTCAGCCTTTTTCTCACTCCCCCGTAAGGTTCACATTTATTGTTCCCTACAACTTTACCGAATGCACAATATTGTTTCTCTAGTGAGTTTGTTTTCTGTTTTCCCGAACATTTTCTGTTGAAGAGTAGGAGTAAATAAGCACAAATCTTCTTCAAAACTCGTTGCTATATTCTCTACCATGGAAGTTCTCCAGATCCACTCTTACAAAATACATCACAAACATCTGATCCGCTTGAATGAGAAATTTTCAGTCAATAAAATTTGACCAAGTAAAATAGAAGATCTAAAGGAGGGGTGGAGGTTAGTCATCCAGAATTTTTTTTTTTTTGGTTTCAATAACGCATCCAGTGTAGTTCTAATCCAAGACCTACATACTGAAAAACCAATACACAGACAGGACTAAGATTAACAATTTGTGTTACTAAATGCAAGACTTACCGGCAACAGCTTCTTCAGCAACTTTTGCATGCTGCTTAACTAGGTCTTCTTTGGCACCGACATTCACTAGAGCAGCTGATAACTTTTCTGTCAAACTCCTCAAATGTTCTTTCACTTTATCATCGATGATTGTCAAATTAGACGTGACTTCTGATGATTGCATGCCATTATTTGGAGATTCTCTCAATGCATCCTGCTAAAAAAAAGTTTGAAACAAATCAAATTTTACTGGAAATCAACAGTCTCCCTGCTCTCCTGTATGATTGATTATGTGACACCACTGTCAAAATGTCGAGTTTGGACGGACAGCTGCATGATTTAATATACTTGAATTGTACCTTCAACATTAGTAGAAGTTTTTGGTACAACGAAGGATACCCAGTCCAACAAAATTAAAGGACTGCAAAAACAAAAATTATGGACTGCAAAAACCAAACAAATAATGGGACTACTTCATCAAGGTTTTAAAAAAAAAGCTTCAATGTCAAGGTAAATGGTTTAGATTAAAACATCAAGATTTGAAGGAATGTTATGCATGTCTGCAACTTTCTTTATTACAGCATGTTTACAACTTTCAAGAACACATAATGCAACAATTAAGAATAAAAAAAATTAGAGGTTTCAAATGCATAACAGGATTGATTAATAATCCCAAGATAATGACACTTCATCGAAAGCACTCAAAATAGGACAACATAAACATGATGAAGCACAAAAGTTCAGAAGATGGAATGAAAGCTTGTATTCTTTGAAAACTATGCATAAACTTTAAAAAATTTAATTTGAGGAGGCAAATGCCCTTTCGGGATTTACCTGTTCATCGGAGTGTCTGTCGGAATACGATGAAATTGATCCAGGGCTTTCACTTTCACCAGGACTTCTTTCAGAGGATTTCCTCTTCCACAACCACTTCCTCTTTTCCATTTCAAGTGTTAATCATATAAGCTCACAATCCTAACGAAGTGTTTAACTGCAAACCAATACCGCATTGAGATAAAGACACTGAGTAAAAAAAGAGGCAAATAAAATTTTTAGTTGACCACACACAGACGCACGCATATATAACTGAAAAAGATAATATCTTCCAGTTTGTAGAATAGAGCTGATTGCGTCAGATACTTATATATAATTTATTTGCATTGGTCTGAGTGAAAAGCAGGAAAAATAGCAAAGAATCGAAGTAAAAAATCAAACATCATCATCACATCATTCTTGATAGTCAAATCGGTACTATTTGAAGTAAATCAACAACACCAAAATGGACCAGACAAAAACCAAGCTTTTAGGGGGAAAAAAGGAACATAAGATGATTACAACAGTCACAAGCAACATAAATATCACCCGAGACAAAAGATCAAGAGATAACAACTCAAAAGATCCATTCTTGATGTGACCCATCGTAAATAATCTGCAAAAATCCTCACTTGCTTTTCTCAGGGAAGCTTATACAGATGCATTTTTGAAATTTATGTATCCGGGCTTTCGAGTTTCGTAATGAAATTTGAATCTGTGCAAAGATCGGTGGCTATTTGTATTAACTTCTGATAGTAACCCACGTACTAACTTTTGCCATCGAAGAAATCGATGTTTTTTGTTTAAGGACACAAAAGTTACTATTTTTTTAAATCAAGAGAACCAAAGCATGGATGGTGAGGCTGCAAAGATGTTTTCAGAAGTGAAGAATGAACCTTTTTCAGCTGTTTAAAAATGTATATAATATATACAATTGTCAGATTTATTACGAAGTTTAAGTGGTCCTATTCCCGCCCAATCGTTGGAAAGGTACGCTCCTCTCCTCTATTCGCTTTTTTTGGTATATCTGGGTATGGCTGGTTCAATTTGGTGAAACCAAGATGAAAATTACAAATGCACTAATATACTCTCAGACCTTTATTTTTAAAAAATAGAAATACAATAAACAATATAACTCGTAATATTTATTTATCATTTCATGAAAAGTCGAAATGATCTGTAGTAAAGTGAAATGGCGTAAAGATTTGTAAAAAAAAGCATTATATGAAATTAAATAATTAATATGGAAATCATATAATATTGTCAAGTAATCCAAATTCACAGATTGTTATGAAAATAAAATAAAATATCCTCGTCACAATTTCAGTCGGTTAAAGGTGTATATATCAATTTGAATGAAAATTTTAGTTGTGAATTTTTTCATCGAATATACATACATACATACATACGGATGGACAGTGAAAGTTCATTCAAATACATCCAACGTCGTTAAATTTGATGGGTCCTTTCACAAAGTATGTAAATGAACACACTAGAATAACCATCGATCTTCTCTTTTGATTTCTTCCTCAAAACACGAAAGGTGACGAACGTGGATGCTCCTCCACCGTCACAATTCTAAGACCATATCCACATCACTAGCAAATTGTGTGACACACAAACCCTCTTAATTTTCAGTATTTATTAGTGATAATAATTCATCTTTTCTTATATATATGTGCTTGACATCTTCAGAATATACCATATTGATATTACGCACGCACTCACTGATCTAGTCATTAGAAACTACAATGGCTGCTCAAGCAATGCTGCTTACTGCTAATGCCATTAATGGCGGGGAGATTTTGATTCGAAGACTGAAACCGAAACCCTTTTCTCATTTCTTGCTGCCTCCAAAGGAGGCTAGTTCTCCTCCATCTTCAACAACTGGATTGATTGTTGCCCTTTTCAAGGCCAAAACCAAGGCAGATCCTGTCAAGAAGGTTAGTAGTATTCTTGCATTTCTTGTTTTGATCATAAAGCATGTATTCGAAGGCAAGTGACTGCATGCTACTGTCGCCATCTTTATTAGTTTCTTGTGGACTAACTGATACGATGGATTGGTTTTTTTTTTTTTTTAATCATCACAGGCCCCAGCTGTGAAAGAGAAGGTTAAGGTGGAAGATGGGATCTTTGGAACTTCTGGAGGAATCGGTTTCACAAAGCAAAACGAGCTATTCGTTGGTCGTGTTGCCATGATTGGCTTTGCTGTGAGTTTACTGACCGTTCACCTCTTCAGTGGTTGGATCTCCGGGCCAACTTGAAATTATAAAACATTAGGAGATCAATTACATCTTTACTGAGAATTATACTATGGCGTTCTGAATTTTTTGAGTTGTCAAATATATGTCACGTTATTCGATTTGCAGGCATCACTGCTGGGAGAAGCAATTACGGGAAAGGGAATCTTAGCACAATTGAATTTGGAAACTGGAATTCCCATCTACGAAGCTGAGCCTCTTCTTCTGTTTTTCATACTGTTCAACTTGCTAGGAGCCATTGGAGCACTAGGCGACCGTGGCCGATTTGTCGACGAACCTACCGGACTTGACAGGGCTGTTATTTCCCCTGGGAAAGGCTTAAGGTCTGCATTGGGTCTTGGTGAAGGAGGTAATCAACTATTATTTCACCGCTCTCTCGAAATTTGTTTTAAAATTAGTTCCCTTTTTTGGTTTTGATTAGTGAGTATATGTTCGAAATATGTTTAGGTCCTTTATTTGGGTTCACGAAAGCCAACGAGCTTTTCGTCGGTAGACTGGCACAACTTGGCATTGCATTCTCGATAATCGGAGAGATCGTCACCGGAAAAGGAGCTTTGGCGCAGTTGAATATCGAAACCGGAGTTCCCATTACTGAGATCGAACCCCTTATTCTCTTCAACGTCGCATTCTTCTTCTTCGCAGCCATAAATCCTGGCACCGGAAAATTTCTCACTGATGATGGAGACGATTAAGTGTCATCGTTATTATTATTGTTCAGGCAAAACTTATAAATGGATTGGCCTGTACAATTTATTTTTGTTTTGAATGGAGTTCAGTGATCAGAAACCAGGTTCATTTCCAAGTCGATATACTATAATTTGCCAAAACAACCATCAGAATTCGCATAAAAAGCATACTACTAGATAATAGCTTTCGAGTGTTTCTGTCAAATTTACTGCGCAAACCAGTATCGAGACGACATCACCTCTTCTCCCCACACAAGCATCTAGCTGCTTGAAGAGCAAAATAAGTGAGAACGATATCTGCTCCAGCTCGACGAAGACATAACAGAGATTCCATCATCACTTTCTCCTCATCAATCATTTTAAGAACCCCTCCGGCCTTAATCATCGAGTATTCACCAGAAACCTATATATGTACAATAAAAACGCTATTAAATTACTCATTTTATTCGAACATCACAGATTTTAAGAACCCAGTACCTTTTCATCTGATTCTATTCTCAACTACAAGCAAAACATTGCTCAAATTCATTTGACTTTCATGCGCCATTCAAACTTCACCCACTTAAAAGGAAAACTCCTTGTGATTTTGAATATGTTGCTGAAACATGCATGCCTATTGCCTCACAATAATATGCCAGCATGAAGCTTTTTCTCCCCTTTTAATTTTTAACTAGCATCTATCATCTTGAAGGCACCACTTTTCAGATCAAATACATTTTTACCATTTTAGTGAACTCAAAACATTTTTAACAACTTGAACGTGCCGAATAAAGTACCTGATACGCAGCAATTGGCAAAGAAGAGTTATCTCGTAAAAGCCTTATTATGTCGTTGTATGGTAGACCTGGCTTCACCTACAATCAAGTAATTATTAAAATGGGCTCATCAATTTAGACAAAGGCGAACACTCAACGAAATTACAGAAAAAGCCATACTAACCAGAAGAATGTCAGCTCCTTCAGATTCATCCTCATGGGCTTCGACCAAAGCTTCTCTATAATTAGCAGGATTCATCTGATAGCTATTTTTCCATTCATGCAAAAGCAAGCAATGTGATCACTAGTGATTTCGAAAACAAAAAAAGTGCAACCAAAGTTTAAAAAATAAGTTTAATGAGAAGGAAGACACATACGTCTTCTTGTCTCCAAAACGTGGATTCGAATCTAAAGCCTCTCTAAAAGGACCGTAAAATGAACTTGCATATCTGAAAATGAGTCAACATCATAGAATTGGGATCAACTCAGGAAACGCTACGAGGAACGAATACTGAACAGATATTTTATGTGATTTAACACCTCCAAAAGTCATATAAGAAGGTTAAAACTGCAGAAGTACGCATAATAGACATAATAATTGTACCAAAGGCTACAGGTAGTTTTGCCACACATGTGGCCACATGGAACAATGGTGGCACTTGTTGTAGGCCAACAACAAATAAGACTGAAGGTAAATAAAATGAGCAATTACTTGGCAGTGTAGGACATAATGGAAACATGCTGAAATCCTTCAGAATCAAGAGCCGCTCGAATCGCCCCAACACGTCCGTCCATCATATCACTGGGACTGACCACATCCGCTCCTGCCATGGCCTACTTATGGAAGTTTGCCAGGTGATAAGTTTATAAAATTACCCAAAACAATAACAAATTCTAGAATCTAGAGAAAGTGCATGTACATTACTCAAAAAATTTTCGACAAAGAATTCAAAGTTTATTGAAATTACCTGGGCAACCGCCTGCTTACACAGCTGATGCACAGTTTCGTCATTCATAATAACTCCTGCAATATTCGGCAGTAATTCAAAAGTAACTCAAGACATTCCATTTTGTTCAGATGCTCAGATTATGTTCATTGTCCATAATCCATATCATAGTACAGAACTTAACATTGATAAAACTGTTATTAGTATCATATTTAAATCTCAGATTTGGATTAAAAGATCAATCAATCTTTGACATATTTTCAGAATTATGTCAAAGACATTCCATTTTGTTCAGATGCTCAGATTATGTTCATTGTCCATAATCCATATCATAGTACAGAACTTAACATTGATAAAACTGTTATTAGTATCATATTTAAATCTCGGATTTGCATTAAAAGATCAATCAATCTTTGACATATTTTCAGAATTATCATTAGTTTTTCCTTGCAATCTGGCTTGTGAATTATTTTGTTGAAACACCTATTTCCACTGCAACAAATTGACACCAGTATGTCTTACCATCTTCTCTAACTATACCATCATGCCCATCGGAAGAATATGGATCTAAAGCAACATCGGTGTAGATAACCTACAAATATACATCTCGAATTAATACATGTGAGATTCAATTAACTGAAAAAGACTCTACTCAGAAACACATATGTGACTCCATTGATGAATAACATACAAGATCAGGATACTTGTCTTTGAGCAGCCGTATTGTTCGTGGAACTAGCCCATTTTCATTGTATGCTTCATCCCCTGAAGAGGACTGCAGTGGAACCAACCAAATCAAATCAACACTATAATTTAGCTACACTCATAATATGACAAAATGTCAAAATAAGAACCTTCAAAGCATCTGGAACTTTCGGAAAGAGCACGATGCTGTTAACACCGACATCTCGTGCCTTTGCTACCTGTAAAAGATGACCTTTTCATAGCCTGGCTAATTTAAGTCTTACATCATGCACGGAAATAAATAAAAATAATAATGGTTGTTTACCTCTTCAACAAGTCCATGTCGCCATCCAAGTCTATAACATCCTGGCATTGCTCCAATTGGAGTGTCTTCCTCACCTGTATATCTTGTAAGAATGAAGGACATATCGAGAGCGGCAATAAAATATAAAAATGACAAGGTGGGGATCAAAAGTTTTGTTTTTCCCAAATTGTAAATCAGCCACGACATACCCTCGTGAATGAAAAGAGGATAAACCAGATTTGCAGGACTCAAACTTGTTTCTTGAAATGCAGCCCTCAGAGCTGGGGACCGACGGTTCCGACGAGGTCGGCGACTAAGTGGCTGTACAAATATTATGACAGCATAGGTAGAGTATAGTAATTAGAAAAGGAAGATTTAAATGGCTAACTCGTTGATATATGATATTACGAAATTCATACTGGACCACAAACTAAATGACTAGATCTCTAGATTAGCCATATCGAAAAAGTTCTCAGTTCCTAACAGCTCGTAGGCAAATTATTCAGTATCAAACCAAATGTACAATTCTTTATAGATTAAACCCTGTGACAGGTATATGTCAAGTCCTGTAAGGTACAAGATCATAATTACATGTACATGTTTCAACTTAAACGCCTAAAGCAACAAAAAAAAAAAAAAAAAAAAAAAAAAAAAAAATAAAAAAAAAAAAAAAAAAAAAAAAAAAAAAAAAAAAAGAAAAAAGAAAAAGAATAATAGCGGCAAGCAAGCACTAAGACGATATTTTTAATTATAACAGTCACAAGACCACGATTTAAGCAATTGCAAAGACCATAAACATAAAATGTGAACCTACAAGTGAGGGCACGACCGGGGTGCCAGCTGGTGCCAAGGGTTTTGGTGGGATCGGAGGTGCTACTGGTATATTCCCTGCAACGACAGCAGCCTCACACTCCTCATCACTCATTCCCATCTTCAGGGGCGCATCGTCCCTTTTATCGCATGCCACTATAGCCAGCTTCCGGGGCACATTTGTCATCGAACGAGGCCTCACACACAGGACATTCCAAGGCACTTCCGATGACTTCAGACCCACGAAATCAAGCTTCACAGCTCCACTAACGCTACAATTCGCTGAATTGAGCATTGTTGAGGCCATAACCGAATGAGCTCAAAGCACCTATGAAAGAAGAAGGAGCCAAAAAAGGCGGGTGATGTCTCTACCAAATACTAAGAAGTATAAAAAGTGGAAATTTTGGGTTTTAACAGAGCTTTGAAAGAGAATAACATAATTCGTCAAGGATTCGGGAAATCCGGTAAAAGGTAGCATCGGACACATGATTATTAGTTGAGACAACAAAAATGACGTCGAATTTCTAGTAATTCCTATGTAGGAGTCAGCAATTTCACTTGGAGATAAGAGATTTACAGGTTGAGAAAACGAAGACAGCAAAAAAAATCATGTCTTTAAAATGTTCTTAGGATCAAATAAAACATAGGAAAAATTCCTAACAAGAAAAACCCACCTGCAGAAGCCGTTGGAAGCCTTATCCAAGAGGCACAAGAGAAATCCAATTGTGTTTCAGTTTTTGTAATGTCATCACGTGAAATTATCTTGACTAAGGATGGTGGTCTGGAATCACCTCCAGTTGTTTTCTTTAAAAGCGTGTGCACGTAATGGTTAAAGTCGTCGGATGCTGGAGGCTGTTCTTGTAGGAGAACTCAACCAACAGTTGAAATTGTTGAATATTGGAGAGAACCTAACTAGTGGGGATATTTTGTTTTTTTAAAAATATATTCAAAATTCGGGAAATTGGCTATCAACCGGCGTTTTTTTTTTTTGTGTTCAGTCCCTGAGTACTTTTTTAGTACCACATTTCCACATGAAGTGTACCACATTTTGTATGACATAGTACCACAATTTTGTGGGTAGAGAGTGAACACAAAGAAATATTTTGATTGAGGATTTTTCACCAACTTCCACTTCGAAATAATCCTTTTTTTAAAAAATAAATAGTTGATAAAGTTATTTTACAAAATTTCTCTTAATTGGTAGTTGGTACAACTTTCAAAGTTGTACTTATTTTTGAAAAACCAATATATTTTTTAGCTAAAAAAAACAATTTTTGCATTAGTTTGAAACTTTGAAATAGTTTTTTTTTTCTAGTATTAAAGATTAGTATTATGTTTCATGCATCTACTTTTACATTAAAACTAACGTGACATCAGTTTACTATCCGATCACACTCGTAAAAAAATATTATTTTTATATTAAAATTAATAATTCAATAATAAACGTCTCACGAATATAAATTTACGACCCTGTATTACATTATACATTATCAAACTTGTACTTGAAATAATTATCCATATATAAATGAGTAGAAGTTAGGCCATTTTAACGACTTGGGCCTCTACGTGCAAAGCTTATGTGCTTTGAGCGATTAATGGACAATAGAATCTCATATAAGATCCATTATGGTCTGATAAAACAAAACGATTTTTGTCATATTTTTCTTCTTTAGTTTAAAATTTCTGGCACGTATCGCAATATTTATTTCCAGTTTAGATATTAATTCAAATGTATTTTAATGAATTTATTAAGACACATGAAACATAATTGAAAAAAAATTTAATATTTTGTAAGCTTTATTTTTTATAAAAATAGAAATGTGAAGCGAGAACGAATGTTTTAGATATTTAATTGTTTAAAAAATATCAGATGCACTGAAACCTATATGAAAAATATTGTTAAACTATCTATTATTAAAGAAAACATCAAATATGAAAAATACCCAACGCAACAGATTAACAAAAAAAAATTGTATTTGATGAAGACCAGATAGGACACAATTCATGGATAGTAAAAATAATTAAATTTCAAATAACAAATAATTAATTAAAAATAAGGATTACTAACAATTAAAAAAATTAATACACAAAAAAAATGTAGAATAATTAAATTATTTTACAGTTTATTTTTTAGAAAATAATAATTGTTAAAATAATCAAATTATATTAAATAATAAAAATAATAATGTTTGCATCAAGATTCAAAAAAGCTTGTGCTTAAGGATATATATCTCGTGTGCCAGAAAAAAGGAAAAATTACATGGATGAGACAAGAAAGGTTGTCCATCTACCGAAGATTCAAAGTTGGAAGAATGGAATTCAAAGGATTGAATATTTCGGAATTTTAGAATATGAAAAATAGAGATGATTATATTATTAATTTATTCTTTATAATTCTCCCTCCATCTCTGTGCACAGCTAGCAAATGCAATTTTAATTGATGAAAATTCATTTTAATAAAAACAATTATTTACGAAAAAAATTCACGTTTGAATATAATTATAATATCCAGTCTTAAAATATTTTTTTATCAACATTTTAGAGGTAAAATTATTTAATACTCCCTTTGTTGGATTTCTTCCTATGAAAAATGTTGGAAACTTATCTATTATGAATTATTGTCAACTAACAAACAAGGGATAAATTCATCACAGTAGGCTTCATATGAGACCGTCTCACAGATCTTAATCTGTTAGATGTGTCAACCCTACGCATATTCACAATAAAAAGTAATACGCTTAGCATAAAAAGTAATATTTTTTCATGGATGTTCCAAATAAGAGACCCGTCTCATAAAATACGACCTGTGAGACCGACTCACAAAATTTTTTCCATTCATTAATCAATCGATAAAATAAAAAACCTAGGATTTTCTGATGTATTTTTCCTTCGAAAAAATAAACTTATAAATATATTTTATATGAATGTCTATTTCTAAAAAAAGTTAGTGGGACACAATAATTGGAATTATTCTGCAAAACAATAGTGTAATTTTATTGATAGAAACCCCACGAGCAAAATTTTTCTTTGAAAATCACGCTTGATTAATTAATGGAAAAGATAGGTCAATACAAGGATCCTTAAGTTTGATTTCATGGTCCCATATTTGTCACTAGGTCAAAATGTTTTAAAGCTCTCATAATATCGTATATAATAAATACACACAAACTACATGCATGCATATTAAGTTTTCTATACAAAATTAATTAAATTATGATAAATTCTAGTTATAAATTAAATGTTAACAAAAACTTTTTTTAAGACGGTTTTACGAGTCGCTTTTGTGAGATAAATCTCTTATAATTTCGGTCATTCATTATGTCAAAAATATTACTTATTATTAAAAATATGATTGTGATTGACTCGTATAACGAATAAAGATATGTGAGATCATCTCGCAAGATACCTACTATAAAATGTTTATATATCTCCATTTTATATAAAATATTGGTAGTTATATCTTTCGAATTCCAATGTGCTATCAACTATAGCATAGATAAAAAGTGAAGAGCATAGATAAAAAGTGAAGATTATCTAAGAAATGTTTCCATTCTCCCTTCAATCAAGAAACTTAAAAAGCGAATCTTTTTTATTATTAATTTTTTTTAGAGTGGGTCTCATATGAGACCGTCTCACGGATCTTAATCTGTGAGACGGGTCAACCCTACCCATATTCACAATAAAAAGTAATACTCTTAGCATAAAATGTAATATTTTTTCATGGATGACCCAAATAAGAGATCCGTCTCACAAATACGACCCGTGCGACCGTCTTACACAAGTTTTTACCTTTTTTTTAAGTGAAAAAAAAAAACAAGAAAAGCAAATCTTGATTGAATAAATTACGTTGTTTACTTGGCGGTAGTAAATATTTTCTGTCCTTTTTTCTGATGAATTTCCTATTATATATATATTGCACACACAACCTCAAATGTTATGTGTCGAATCAAAAAGTTTTATTAGGAGGAATTTGCTCTGTAACAACAACTAGTCAATGAACATTTCTTGATGACAAAGGAAATTTAATTAAAGAAAGTAAAAAAAGAAAGAAAAGAAAACCAGATTCGTGAAATCCCACCATACATGCATTTAATACACCGCATGAGGAAAAATTACGATACATAAAGTATAAACTTTTCCGAATTGGAAAATCATGTGTAATCTTAGATAATGTCTTTGAGTATGTATCACGCATATTTATAGCTGTGAGGTTGATCGAATTAACATAAAAACTAATATTTTTACTAAAATCATCATATATTATATGATATATTATTGACATAAAAAATAAATTTTTTCACTCAAATCAACATATGTAATACAATATTTCTTTATAATATAACTGATAAAAAATGATATTTTGAATATAAAAATTTTTTTTTTTATCACAATTCGGGTCGTGTCGAGTTTAAATTTGTGAGACGGTCTTACATGAGTTTTTGTGTATTATTTTTANTACATAAAAAAAGATAGATAGATAGATAGATAGATAGAATTAGAAGAGAATAGGGGTTGCCCACAAAAGCATAAAGAAATGTGATAATGAAGCGGCTCACACGGCGGATTTGGATGGCAGTTCTTTTGTCTTTCTCATGATGGGGTCTAAACGTGGACGACTCTACACGTGGCAGACAACCAAATGTGGGGACATAAATACAATTTCACCAAAATACCAATCCTACGGATTCCACTCTTTCAAAATAGTCCTTTTTTGTGTGTGTGTGTATATATATACATATATTTATATGCAATAACATTTGGTAATAATATAAATATTATTTTTGATAATATAGTATATAAGTTATAACAATGGGAAACTCTTTGTCGTGTAATATTTATAATTATATGTAATTTATTCTGATTAATTAATTCGAGTTTCACTTGAATGAAGAGAGGAGGCAAAGGCGGGAGTTTGAAGGGACCGCAAAAGATTTGTATATTATGAAATGGCCCCACGGAGATTTTCAAATATTTACAAGTGGGTCCCTGAACGTGTACCTTTATTTATTTCTTGTCTATATATCATATAATAATTACACAACATTTCAAGATTTGATTCTCAACTTCCGTATCCAATCCTCTATCACGCTATGTCTCTTTGTATGCTCACAAGTACCTGATGTTTCAAATTATTCAATAAATTTTTTTTGTATATATATATATATATATATTTGATATGTTGGTTACCAACCGTGTCCAACTTTATATTTATCAATGAGATGATATTTATCTATTGGATGTGATGAATCATATCAAAATGACAAATTAAACAGGTGAATGTCACCTTATTGGTGAATCATATATTTTTTGGAAAAAAAAATTATATTGTAATTTTTGGATGCTGAAATTCAACAAGAAGTACGAGTATTAGGCAAATTTAATTTTGGTGCATGGCTTCGTAATGATATATAAGATCTTCATATATATTGGATTTGTAATCAATGGTACATATATCACCAATTTCAGTTAATTATTTAATGAAATTTCTTGTCAACTAATTGATGTCTCACTATTTTGGTACAAATCAAATTGAATGCATCGACCCATCGGTTCAACTTCTTGTGATGCATTATATCATAGAATAGACTGAAATAGGCCGTATGATTCATTTTCTTTTTGCAATGTGACTCTATATATATTATAAAATAAAAGACACTAAAATTATATGTTCATTGAAATAAATTCTCTTTATTTTATTTTCAATTTCAGAATTTTTAAATATTTAATCGGTGAGACTACGGTTGGGGCCTTTTTGATCTCAATAATATTGTATAAAATAGAGAAGAATGGGAATACAAGAGGATAGTAGGCTAGTTAATGACTTTAAAAAGTCATCTACTAGAACCTCCCCAAATCAAACCTCAGATTGTCACAAATTGGAGCAACAAGATCATGGTAGATTTTTACTTAATCAATCCTAGAATCTTAATTCCAAATTGGATATTTGATTGGTCTCTTTTGATATTATATATTTTCGTTTAGTTCAATCTACCTTGAGGACATTATTCTCATAAAAAATCCAATAACCATCTGTGTATTAATTTTTTTTATATGAGACCAAGCATAATCCTCGCATGTTATGATCAATTATAGTTGTTAGATGTTGTATGGAAAAATATCTTTAAAACTTTAAAAACCGGAATTATTTTGGGTTGTTTTAGGTCGAAGCAGATCGGTGAGGGTATACACATATATAAACTAGTACATCTTGTCACATGCAAACTTTATATAATTTGAAATGTATTGATTGAAATTGACATCAAAAACTCACAAATGCAAGTCAAGCCTATGATATCCAATTCAGCAAATATTATAATCAATCAAGTTCACGAGTGAAATTTGAAAGGAGTTTTGAAAAATTAGGGAAAGATGTGGTGCATGTGGACCCATAAAAGTGGGATGAAAACATTCATCTATAAATCATGATTTTGTACCAACAAAACGTCTGAAAGAGAATCTAGTGTGATACATCAATTCTTCTTTTCCTTTTTTCTTTTAAACATACATTTTCGTATATTATTAAATGTTATATATA